>NW_019396086.1:206911-222399 GCF_000591075.1 Eurytemora carolleeae | reverse complement strand
TACCCTCCCTACCCTCCCCTCACACCTACCCTCCCTCTCATCCCCTCACACCTACCCTCCCTCCCTCCACTCACTCTGCCAGCAAAGTTTAGCTCAGCTCTTCAGACCAATCAATTATTGAATTAGGTTTCTCCCCTCTAGGTCTCCAGGTTTAGAAGCAAGGGAGGGAAATATAATCAGTAAACCTAAGTTTTCTACTTCAATCTCAGTCCCTGCTTTATTACTTAGTATACAATCTTAATATCCCCCTTTCTTCATAACCCCCCCCCCTCCCCCAGCTTTCTTTCTTTACTATAAAGGATGGAAACATCCTTTATAGTAAAGAAAGAAAGATCCTAAATTCTATAAATTATAGTGTATTCTCGGATTGGTCTGATTCAGCAATATTATAATAGATACCTGACTCTATATCTACTGTATATATAGACCTGGAGAAATGGATTAAATCTGCATAACTAAAGCTAAGGATGGAGAAGAAACCTACGGATGAATAGAAAGAGAGAAAGCGGAGAAGAAGAGGTATGATTATATCCTAAAGGCGGGAATGACTAAAGAAACTAGAGATAAGATGGTCGTCAACTGATTATTTCTTATGCACTCCCTATGTGTCGTGTAGGTAGGTTAGCAGTCAGTTTATCAAGTATTATATATAGTTCTTTATCAGATCAGTCAGGCTACAGGTATACCCTGATATACCCTGATACTCAATCTACTCAAGCTCCAGGTATACCCTGATATACCCTGAACCCCAACCTACAGAGTGTCAAGGAATAAACACAAATGTCATCTAACAATGGTTTTATTTAATGAACACTAGTCATGTGCCAAACAAAACCGAAGTAGCCCCAGTTAGCGCTATATAGCATATATACCGTGTTGCCCACCAAAAATGAGAATGTATTCACGGCTTCAGAATTCATTAATACCACGATATTGAAATGAATATCCCAAGAACACATTTACAAAATCAGTGCTAATACCAACCCTGTACATTAAACATATTTAACTATACCATGTTAAAGAAATGTTGTAAAATATCATGTAATCTACAAGGAATCCCAGTAAACATGGTAATTTAGTGACAACTTTTACATCCTCTTTAATCTGCACGTATTTTTTCGTGAATATGGTTATTGTAGTACAACGCTAAGTATAGATATTAAGATATCTGATATTTCCATATCTACCGTAAAATCAAAAATTGTTTAAATATTTAATATCTCCGTCTATTTCAAAAATTATAGATTGCACTATTAAAAGATTCATACACGATCGGAAACCTAAGAGGATCTAAAGTCGTCTTTGTGTTCTCACGTTTATTGGGATATCCATGTTTCATGAATAGGGGTGGGTAGCGTGTCAAGGGGAGGAATGCCAGCCACAACAATGTCAGTCCGAGCCACATTCTCCTCATTTTCTCGTCCGAGCCACCTCGAAATGCTTGTCCTTCCAAAATTATTTTTCTAAGGTGTCCAATCCTCCAAGATAAAACTTGTTTTAAGAATCGGGTTACGTCAGGGCATAAATAAAATATTGAATTTTTGTAAATCGAAAAAATAGTTTCAATTGAATTAAACATTGAAGTTTTCGAGTTCAATGTCCTTGAAAATGTTCACCTTTTATACGCGCATTTTCAGATATTCCTGTGTAGAATGCCGCAAATAGTTAAATGAAGTGAAAACAATAGAATTTTTCCGGGTGGTTCCATGGGGAAAATGATAGGCAGAGGTATGCAGAATATTTTTCTATTTATTTTATATCGCCAAGGTTAGCCAATAAAGAGGCAGAAGATATTTAAGTTTAAATAAAGTTTGAGATCATCTCATGGATTTGAAGATTCCCTCATGGTGTAATCATTGCAATGCTTTAATCTATCCATATTTTATGCCTTAACGAAGCCAGACTTCAAAAAATTGTTTTATCTTCAAGAATTAGAAACTTTAAAATATATAATAATCGAAGGACGAAGATTTCGAGGTGGCTCGGACAAGAACATGAGAAGAATGTGGCTCGGACGAGAAATTCTTGTGGCTGGCCTTCCTCCCCTCGCGTGTCAGCTGCTAAAAGAAGGATTCACAATCTAGTTTATAATCTAGTGAATAAATTATTTAATCTAATTTGTCTGGCCCAGCAGTATGTATCTGTGTTATCTTGGTTTATTTGACGGCGGAAAAGAATAAAAAGAATACTGCCGCCTATTAACAGATTATTGTACTAACCACCCTAGCTGTACTCTACTGATAAAACTGTCTCTATCTAACAAAACTTCTATCAAAAACTGCTTTACTATTAAAAAAATAGTGCTACGACTTCTGCTCTCAATACCCATTATTTGCTTTATGAACCAGTTGCTTAATATGCTATTTGCTTCATGAATGAACAGATCTTGTATTGAATTCTTCTGTAGAGATACAGCTGAGGTTATGCGCAGCTTCTTCCTAGCTTTCTCCTTTTTTCTCTTCTCTCTCTCCATTAGCTTTCTGCTGAATTCCGTGTTTTTAAATTTGCTTCACTAAATTTTCCTAAGATGTGCATTTCTCCTTCTATCCTCAAATCTTTGTCTTTCACTTATTCTTGATACATATATTGCTTGTTTGACTTCCTGCGTCAGTGCGTGGTCTCTATTATCTGTTCGTTTTCCAATTAGGTTAGCACCGGAACGTCTTTTATGTATATAATGCTCTCTTGGGTATGATTGATTATACCAGGCTTGCTCTTGGACTTTTGTGCTTTCATTCTAAAATTATCACTAATTATTAATAATTTTGTCGGACACATAAACTGAATTGACACTTGTGACGTCAGAATACAGCTGTACTGAGAGTGTACAAATTCTACGTTGCCGTTTATTGTACTAGAATCTACAGAGTGTCCCACGAAACATGACAGTATGCAGGACGACTTGAATGTCGTCTTGATTTTTGATATAATTTGCTGCATTTATTTGTCAACCTAATTTTAGAAGTAAATTTCTAGAGATAATAATCACAAAATTCCCCTAGTCCTGCCATTTCCAAAATGTGGTCTGCATTTTTTGTGCTTTCAATATTGCCCGAGATATGAACAATTTCGTTCAGATTTCGACAATTTTGCTTTTATTTAACAAAATTGAAATCTGAACCAAACTCTTTATATCTCCGGTAATATTGAAAGCACAAAAAACGCAGACCACTTTTTGGAAATGCCAGGGCCAGGAGAATTTTGTGATAATTGCTTCAAGAATCATACATGTTAAAGTAGATAGAAGACTAAATGTCACAAATAAATTCAAATATCAAAGACGACTTTCAAGTCGTCTTGCTATTGACATGTTTCGTGGGACACCCTGTATTTGGGATGTCCTGTGTATTCTGTCCAACCTGTGTATACGTCTGTAGTATTGTGTATTGTGTATTGTGAAGATGAAAACTAGTTAACTGGACACGGTTGCAATAAAAACCATTTAAATAGTTTCAAACATAATTGAGTTCTCACTTAGACCTAACAAGCTTCTCTTCATATAATTGCTGGGCAACAAATCCTGTCCCATCACCCCTGGAGCAACAACCTACACCATGCACAATGTTTAGACAATCCCGGAGCAATTCTTCCTTTTCTAAACAATTCTTCAGAAGTAATATATAGCTATATATCTCTACCAATGCTTCAACCTTTAAAGGGACTGTAAGCGTAATTTCAAGTAACCATCCATGTAAATAAAGATGCCATTTCCGATTAACATCAATACCCTTGAAACCTTTATCTGATCAATAATTGTCGATTTTATAGGTTAAAAGTATTTAATTATGAAATTTTATATGTGTTTTCATGCAGTAGAAATGCGCAAGTCACTTTTGTAGATAAATCACAGTTGAAATCAGTTTTTAACATTGCAAAAATTGATATCTAAATAATACATGATCAGACTAAGGGTGCCGTTGTAGATCGGGCAATGCCATCTTTTCATTGAGGGTCACTTGAAATTACGCGTACAGTCCCTTTAAACCAGTCTTAAACATTACTATTCTGTTCATTAACAGATTAGTCAACTGTTTTCCTCTAGTTTACCCCGATCCTTTTCTTAAACCTTAACTTGGACCGGCATTCCTTACCTTACTGTCCACTTTGTTGATGAAAATTAGGAACCAATTATCCAATCTTATTCAATATACACCTCACTCAAGCTCTAAAACAACCCCGGAGCTATCATGTTCCTGTTATGCCCTTATTTGATACCTCTATCCACCGGTTCTAACCCTGGTTTCTTACCTTTAGGAAACACAATTACAAATAGAAAAATGTATTCTTCTAAACAATAATTAAAGATCTATGGATTTTTTTTCAGAAATTAAAGTTAAAAAAGGTGATTGTTATGACAAATGTGCAAAGTTTGGTATATGTTATACTAAGGCTCAAAACTGCATTTTTTAACCTTTAAAGTTGGATACATGTTTAAATGTTTAAATGTTTAAATGTTTAAATTATCAAGCTTCCAGTAGAATATTTAATTTCCTTGTTTAGTTTATTTCTAGTTTGAGGTTCAGGTCTCCCTGAACAGAACATTAAATATCTTATCTATTGGAGCAGGTTCAATACTCCGGTATATAGATAAATACCAAGTTCTAGGAGTATATTGAAGTAGGTTCAATACTCCGGTACATAGATAAATACCAGGTTCTAGGAGTATATTGGAGCAGGTTCAATACTCCGGTTTAGAGATAAATTCCTTGTTCTAGGACTATATTGAAGTAGGTTCAATACTTTGATATAGAGATAAACAAAAGGTTCTAGGAGTATATTGAAGTAGGTTCAATATTCTGGTGTAGAGATAAATACCAGGTTCTGGGAGTATATTGGAGAAGGTTCAATACTCCGGTATATAGATAAATACCAGGTTCTAGAAGTATATTGGATCAGGTTCAATACTCCGGTATAGAGATAAATACCTTGTTCTAGAAGTATATTTGAAGTAGGTTCTGGAAGTATATTGGCGAAGGTTCATTACTCCGGTATAAAGATATATACCAGGTTCTAGGAGTATATTGGAGCAGGTTCAATACTCCGGTTTAGAGATAAATTCCTTGTTCTAGGAGTATATTGAAGTAGGTTCAATACTCTGGTGTAGAGATAAATACCAGGTTCTGGGAGTATATTGGAGAAGGTTCAATACTCCGGTATATAGATAAATACCAGGTTCTAGAAGTATATTGGAGTAGGTTCAATACTCCGGTTTAGAGGTAAATGCCTTGTTCTAGGAGTTTATTGAAATAGGTTCAATATTCTGGTGTAGAGATAAGTACCAGGTTCTAGGAGTATATTGGAGCAAGTTAAAGACTCTGGTATAGAGATAAATACCGTGTTCTGGGAGCATATTGGAGTATGTTTTCAACTTTAGGTTTGAACAAAACGCCAGGTGCTATTGGTAAAATTGGCTTAAAACTCAGTGTTTTTAAAAGAAGGAATAAAACATATACAAGTTTATTTATGATCTAGTAGAAGTATACTTATCTATTATTTATTGAAAGGTATATCTTTGTTCACACTAAAATAATCACCTCTCATTGAGTCATTACACGCTTCCTCCCCCCTTCACCTGGAGTTCCCAACAGGAAATCATGATGATTTTACACCCAATTATGTTGATTTGCTCCCCCTATTATAGCATGCAGTATATTCATACAACTGTAAAAGTAACAAAGCAATGAACTGTAAATTAGTTCAGCCTTGTTAGATATAGTAAGGGGGGATAATATAAGTTGTATTTTTTTCGAATTTATTGAACTGGACCTTGCATATGCATTTTTTTATTTGATTACTCTGATTAAGTTCCTAAATAACACTTGACATTTTTTTGATTTACTATGGAAAACGCTCGGCAATTTTCCCACTTTGTTGTGGAAAATAATTGAGGCTATGCCACAAACTCTGATTTTCTTAGCCCTATATCTTTGCAAACCAATGTCGCGGACCGTAGATATTTTAAACTATGCATTTCTTTTGAATCAAATATTCTGAATTTTATATATCAAAGGTTTACACAAACAGGTTGCGAAAATATAGGGATTAGAAAATTTGAGTTTGTGGCAAAGACTCAATTTTTTCTTTTAAAAAAACAAAGATTTTTTTTCAGGGACAAAAGAACCATTGTTACATAGCATTGGTTTTTGAATAAATTTTTTCTTGCAACTAATTTTTTTCCCCCCGCCAACAGTTCACTTGAGAACAACCTAGATAAGCGTGTACACTGTACAATGTACACGGTGGGCGTGGTTTTGTTTAAGCGTGTACACTGTACAATGTACAAGGTGGGCGTGGTTTTGTTTGACTCCGATGTGACAAGAATGCAAGCTGGTCTTCATGTTTAACATAAGATAAATGATTTCTCCTATTCATTGTGTACACAAGGGTAGAGATGGACCCGGAGAGAGGTTTCATGAGTCAGCAGTATTCAGACTATTCAAGAGAAAACTTAATAATTTATTAATGATAATACTTTTCAAACAACACTTGGACAATTAAATTTCAGACAAGATTTTTCATATTGCTAGTTTTTAGGAGAACAAAATAGTCTATTTAATATTTGACACTTTTTTCCGGCTATACGATTATGTTAGCTAAGTTATATTTTTTTGAGTATTTTCTTAATTGACAATATACTCGTATTTACCCCCCCCCCTCACTTCCCTTCCTTTGGTATGATCAAAGTTGACCGTATGATTAGGGTTAATAGTTTGTAAGGGGGGGGGGGGGGGTGATATGTGTTTGTGTGTTTAAATTTTGATACAGAGTGTGAAACCACAGGATATAGTTGTCATAAAACCACAGACACTCCCCCCTCCCCTCCTCCTCCCCTCCTGACAAATCAACAAGCCCCGCCCCCATCCTCCCCCCCTCCTTGAACAAATTACTACTGTGGGATACTGCCTGTGTGGTCTATACCGTATAATCGTCATGCTTCACTTTTTTTAGAAGATCCTACCCGGTGTGAATTATCTACATTATAAGGGGGCAGGGGGGGGAGTGGTTCATGAAGAGGGGGGGGGGTACACTAGGGGATTATCATGTAAAGGAAGTGGAACGAGAGGGAGAAGTGAGGGTGAAGGGCCTGAGGGGAGGCATGCTTCATGAATCATATTTTTAAAGAATTATCAAAATCATCAACTGCAAATTTTCCTTAAAGGCTCATATATACTTAGAAGAAACTTGAGTTTTTGTATGTGGTTTCTAGTATTCAGGAAACCCTGTTATTTTTTCAAGGTGGTTTCTTTGTTTCCTGGTGGTTTCTAATATTTAAGAAACCTAGCTCTTTGTTTCCTGGGTGTTTCTTGCAGTCAAGAAACCTTGTTTTTGTTTCCTGGTGGTTTCTAGTATTCAAGAAACCTAGTTCTTTGTTTCCTGGAGGTTTCTAGTATTCAAGAAACCTTGTTCTTTGATTCCTGGAGGTTTTTAGTATTCAAGAAACCTATTTCTTTGTTTACTGGAGGTTTCTAGCATTCAAGAAATCTTGATCTTTGTTTCCTGGAGGTTTCTAGCATTCAAGAAACCTAGTTCTTTGTTTCCTGGTGGTTTCTAGTATTTAAGAAACCTATTTCTTTGTTTCCTGGTGGTTTTTAGTATTCAAAAAACCTAGTTCTTTGTTTCCAGGAGGTTTCTACCATTCAAGAAATCTTGTTCTTTGTTTCCTGGAGGTTTCTAGCATTCAAGAAACCTTGTTCTTTGATTCCTGGAGGTTTTTAGTATTCAAGAAACCTAGTTCTTTGTTTCCTCGTGGTTTCTAATATTTAAGAAACCTAGTTCTTTGTTTCCTGGTGGTTTCTAGTATTTAAGAAACCTAGTTCTTTGCTTCCTGGAGGTTTCTAGTATTTAAGAAACCTTGTTCTTTGTTTACTGGAGGTTTCTAGTATTCAAGAAACCTAGTTCTTTGTTTTCGGGAGGTTTCTAGCATTCAAGAAATCTTGATCTTTGTTTCCTGGAGGTTTCTAGCATTCAAGAAACCTAGTTCTTTGTTTCCTGGTGGTTTCTAGTATTTAAGAAACCTATTTCTTTGTTTCCTGGTGGTTTTTAGTATTCAAAAAACCTAGTTCTTTGTTTCCAGGAGGTTTCTACCATTCAAGAAATCTTGTTCTTTGTTTCCTGGAGGTTTCTAGCATTCAAGAAACCTAGTTCTTTGTTTCCTGGAGGTTTCTAGCATTCAAGAAACCTAGTTTCTTGTTTCCTGGTGGTTTCTAGTTTATAAGAAACCTGGTTCTTTGTTTCCTTGAGGTTTCAGATAATAAGTTATTTTGTAATCAATTCCGACAGATTTTAATTTTCTTATTTGGAAACTAACCATTTTTTGATGAAAAGGGATTGAAATTCCTCTGAAAAAAGAACTGAACACTTCTTGCAAACTCTAATTTTCTAATCTTATCATCTTTGCATTTGGTATAAAAACAATTCCTAATAGACATACTGGAAGTTCTGCCCAATTTCTTATGATCATTTCAGTTTCTGATTTAGTTCCCCTGGAGCACTGGAGTTTAATGGAGCCTAGTTTATAAAATGTTCGGAGTGGAATCATTATGAATGGATTATTATTATATCCCTGCTCTGTAGCACCAGTTAGTTGGGATCAATTGAGCCGGAACCTAGGAGTATATTAGAGATAAAGAGATTACAATTTTCAAACCCAAGAAGTTCATTTGGTAAAAATTTCTTTAGACTGAAGTTAAAATCTAAATTCATTTTACTTGGTCCTACTATTTGAAATCAGGAGTCATTAAGCAAATTCTTCTCGATTTTCTTGGAATAAAACAGTGTTTGTTTAAGATGTATCTCTATTTTATTATATACTCTATTGTCTGAACCATTAAACTCTGTATAATAGAGAGAATTTTTCCACTTGTAAAGTGTATAGAGAATGTGGGGACCCAACAGCTGTTCCTTCTATCAATTCCTTGATAGCAATCCTTGAAATTAGTTGTCAACTCGTCTTTTCACAACAAACATTCTTCATTAAAAAGGTTGGGGAACTAGTTAATAAACCAAACATGGTGCTCTCAACAACATGGTGTTCTCAACATTAAATTGCTGTTACTTCCAAGAATTATTTCTCATTTATTCATTATAATTTTAAATGACTCTCCTTTCAAGTGGTACGTTCAATTCGCATCGGTACCCTGAAAAGCTTTGTCTGATGTATGAATGAGATATTCAAGTTTATAATCTTAAAAATAATCATTTTTAGTTTAGGTTTCTCTGCAAAAGTTTGGTTATGATTAG
The DNA here is from genome assembly GCF_000591075.1 of Eurytemora carolleeae. Classification (NCBI taxonomy): domain Eukaryota; kingdom Metazoa; phylum Arthropoda; class Copepoda; order Calanoida; family Temoridae; genus Eurytemora; species Eurytemora carolleeae. Next base: position 213,159 of record NW_019396086.1, on the reverse strand, counting down.
AAAAAAAGCTTGTTTTATAATGCAATTGATTACTGAAAAGGTTTATGAAGTTTGAAGCTTGAATTTCTAACATATTGTCGAGTTTCTGGTTTAATCTATTTCTGGTTTGTTTGCAGTACAATGTTTACATAACAATGTTCTGCTACAGCCTAAACAAATAGAAACTTAATTGAATCTTGTCCAAAATTTTGGGAAATTTAATTCGATATTTACATTTTCATAATTTCCATTGGCGGGAATTTTATGTTTTTGAAAAGATATGTTTGTAAAGTGTGTTCTAATAAGTTTGTAAAGTGTGTTCAAATATGTTTGTAAAGTGTGTTCAAATATGATTGTAAAGTGTGTTCAAATATGTTTGTAAAGTGTGTTCAAATATGTTTGTAAAGTGTGTTCTAATATGTTTGTAAAGTGTGTTCAAATATTTTTGTGAAGTGTGTTCAAATTGGACTGCTCATGTAAAAAGTTGCCTTTCCTGTCAATGAAAGTATTTTTGCATCTAATCTTTAAAACAATATTGAGTCGAATGCTTCAAATGAAATGTTTTAAAAATTCCAACATCGCAGATTTTATCCACGTAAACTCAAGTGACCCTCCTTTACAGAGTTTATGTTCGATTCGCAATGGAGGGTCACTTAAAATTTAGTCCCTTTACAGATATATTTTGACCCGAGCAGTCTCTCTCAGTCTACCGTTTATATTAGTTAACCTGGCAATAGAGCAGTCTCTCTCCGTCTACCGTTTATATTAGTTAACCTGGCAATAGAGCAGTCTCTCTCCGTCTACCGTTTATATTAGTTAACCTGGCAATAGAGCAGTCTCTCTCCGTCTACCGTTTATATTAGTTAACCTGGCAATAGAGCAGTCTCTCTCCGTCTACCGTTTATATTAGTTAACCTGGCAATAGAGCAGTCTCTCTCCGTCTACCGTTTATTTAAGTTAACTTGGCAATAGAGCAGTCTTTCTCCGTCTAACATTTATATTATTTAACCTGGCAATAAATAATTTTACGAATCAAATAATTAGACAGCAAATGTAAGCCATAAATATTTACACATTGTAAAATCATTTCTTTTTATAGATACCTATCAACTACCTAACATTGTTCTCCAGCACTAATTTTTTATCCATTTTCATCCATTTTCATCCATTTTCATCCATTTTCATCCATTTTCATCCATTTTCAACCATTTTCAACCATTTTCATCCATTTTCATCCATTTTCATCCATTTTCATCCATTTTCATCCATTTTCATCCATTTTCATCCATTTTCATCCATTTTCATCCATTTTCATCCATTTTCATCCATTTTCATCCATTTTCATCCATTTTCATCCATTTTCATCCATTTTCATCCATTTTCATCCATTTTCATCCATTTTCATCCATTTTCATCCATTTTCATCCATTTTCATCCATTTTCATCCATTTTCATCCATTTTCATCCATTTTCATCCATTTTCATCCATTTTCATCCATTTTCATCCATTTTCATCCATTTTCATCCATTTTCATCCATTTTCATCCATTTTCATCCATTTTCATCCATTTTCATCCATTTTCATCCATTTTCATCCATTTTCATCCATTTTCATCCATTTTCATCCATTTTCATCCATTTTCATCCATTTTCATCCATTTTCATCCATTTTCATCCATTTTCATCCATTTTCAACCATTTTCAACCATTTTCAACCATTTTCATCCATTTTCATCCATTTTCATCCATTTTCATCCATTTTCATCCATTTTCATCCATTTTCGTCCATTTTCATCCATTTTCATCCAGTGTTCATCCATTTTCTTGCCAACTACTTACTTTTTGTTTGTGTCATGTATTGTGATGTAGATTTACATATAATCTGAGATGATTGATGACAATAAGAATATTCTAGATTTACCAACCTTGTTTAATGTTTACATGTGTCAGTATCAGCACTATGGAGAAAAACAATGTCTGCTAGTTTTTCTCTGATCGAGTAAATATAAATTCTGGAAAATAATATGCTATGTTGAAGGTTTGTGTTTTCATTATTTAGCCTTTACCCATTGTTTTATCCATCCTGGTTCTAATTCATTCCATTCCATTCCATTCGGTTCATTTTCTTTGTCTATCCTAGCTCTCATTCATTCCATTCAGTTCATTTCTCTCTTCAATCATAGTTCTCATTTATTATATTCAATTCATTTCTCTCTTGTATCCTAGCTCTCATTTAATCCATTCAGTTCATTTCTCTCTTCTATCCTAGCTCTCATTCCATTCAGTTCATTTCTCTCTTATATCCTAGCTCTCATTCCATTTAATTCATTTCTCTCTTCTATCCTAGTTTTAATTCCATTCAGTTCATTTCTCTCTTATATCCTAGTTCTCATTATTCCATTTAATTAATTTCTCTCTTGGATCCTAGCCCTCATTTATTCCATTCAGTGAATTTCTCTCTTCTATTCCTTCTATCCTAGCTCTCATTTATTCCATTCAATTAATTTCTCTCTTATATACAAGCTCTTATTATACCATTCATCTCAATTTTCAATTATGTATTCATTGATAAGACTACATTTTAATCAAATTGCTTAAAATCATCCCGTATCACCCCCCCTGTCCTCCCCTCCCCCTGGTTAGTATGTCGGCACTCCTTTGGTTGTATTTTAATTATATTGTGTTTGTTGGATTTCTTACTGCTTGTATGTTTCTATTCTAGAGGCTTGTTATTTCTTTCTTCAGTTCTTCTTCTAACCGGAGTTCAGCAGATTATTCATTTATTATTTTCTTCTCTAGACATGGTGAAAGTTATTTTCTTAATCAACTTGTTTTCTTACAAATCTTTCTACAACAGGCATAATAAAAACATGTATTTGGTCCCAGNGTCCTGACCAAACCCAAATACTAGAAAGTGATATGATGATATCAGAGTCCTGACCAAACCCAAATACTAGAAAGTGATATGATGATATCAGAGTCCTGACCAAACCCAAATACTAAATATTAGGAGAGTTCTTTAAATTAACCCAAACCAAACCAAACCAAACCGAATTGTACCTACATTATTCAATCCTTATATCTTTACAACCTGATCATGTAAACCTTTAATATTTTAAACTTAGATTATTTAATCCAACAGAATTCGTAGTTTAAAATGTGTAAGATCTAAGACATTTGGTTTGCAGAGATATATGGATTATAAAATCAGAGTTTGTGGTTATGAAAAGATTCAATTTCTTTTCACTTTGAAATTTATAATCCTAAAAATAATAAAAACTTAAAAACTTCACAAACTGTAGAAACAGACAAACGAATTGAGTCTTTGCCACAAACTCAGATTTTTTAATCCCTATCTTGGCGACCCAATAGTGTAAACTTAAAATATTTCCAACTATAAATTCGGATAATTCAAATAATTAAAGTTGGAATTATCAAAGTTTTATACCTGAAGGTAAGAAAAATAAAGTGATTAGAAAGTTTGAGATTGTTTCAAACCTTAATTTCTTTAGAAAAATTGAATGATTAAATCTGCAGATTGAAGTTGTTTAAGTCAAGATTTTTCCAAAAAAACTGTATTTGCAAGAATCCAACTATACATTTCTCTACAAGAACTAGACTTAAAGGGAAATCTACAGAAAATCTACAGAAAATGATTTTGAAGATTGAGAGATTACAGAAACCAATAATTGAATAAGATTACTTATTTTTGATGATAAGAGTTAATTTTTTTTTTCTCAACCTGTTCCTAAACAACTAAATAGCTAGTTAACTGTAGAATTTTTGTTACATTTTTTATGGTCGTTATTGAATAATTTAAATAAAACTGATTCTCAAATCACCACTCCAAAATGAATAATCTATGAGGATTTCAAAGATTGCATTTGCGAACTTTGTTGAACAAATATGCACCGTAAAAACATCTCATAGGTCTCAAATGAATGCTAAAACATTTCTCAATAATATCGCAATCTCGGTTCAACTACCATACATTGCCAGTCACTTCATTTAAAGGGGGCTTCGTGTACCTCTTTTTATTTCAATTTAATTTTTGGTGTTGATCTATCTGCAAGCCTTTCTTCTTTTCAGACAATAATAAACAATAGTAACAACAAAGGAAACTGTTTCCATTGCTAGATTTCCATTCAATATTTGAAGCAATTTTTTCAAATAAATGTTTATATAGATAGAACAATTATGTTTAGTTATCTTCATATTTTGTAGATTTAAAGCAAAGGACTTGAAACCACGAAATCATGATCTATTCGTTTAGTCATGCGTCACAAATATGGACAGGAAAGGTTTAGTAAGAGCAAGGTACTAATGCAAGGAAAGTTAATTGCTGTTGCTTATACTCTACGTACAAGAAGAAACCAGTTCTCTCTGGACGGAATTTGTAAACAAGAATAGATGCATCAGTGTTCGTTTTGTATCCGATGAGGTTAAAAGCATTAAATTTTGATAATTTTGATAATTCACATAATAGTTTCCTATGACCAGAATATTTCATAGATTTTTTTATGCGAAAGATGGTTCCCTCTGAAATAACTTTCCTTGCATTATAACCTTGAGGGAGAGTTTGCAGTCGGGATGGAGGGGAGGTCAAAGGAAAAGTAAGAGGGTGCACTCGTCTTGGTAAAAATTTAACGTTTGGTAGTTTATCATTTCTTTTTATACATTAAACATTTTACTTTTATAAAGAAAATATTTTTTTCCAATCTTCATAAAATGCCATTAAACTAAACCTGAATGTTTCCCTAATTTCTATGTAGCTTTTAATTAATACGATCTTACTTTAGGGCAGCCGCAGTGCGTGTCTAATTCATGTATCTCATTTCCTCACACGTCCTGGCTGCAGCGCTCAGTACAGAGAAAATATACTAACCTAACTTAACCCTTTATTATGATTAACAAGATATGGTCAAGACTTAAGATATAATTATAAAACAAGACATAATAGATATTTAGTTTGTCTGTTTGTTTGTCTGTCAAAACGGCTGAACCATTTTTTGTGCCAACTCACATGACCCCAGGACAGGTATATAGACCGAAGATGAAAAATATTGCCTAGAAAAAAATGTCAAAATTTATTCTTTTTGAAAATGCACCAATTTAAAGAGAAAAATCCGCGAAAATTTGAGAACGATAAAAAATGGCAAATGTCAGAAAACAATTAAAAGCTTAAATGCGCGCCGAAGCCCTGAAAGCCTGGTATCCCTGGTATGTACAAAACCTGAAATCTGAGAAATGAACTGAAAATATTCCTATCAGCAGAATGAAGAAAACTGTCTGAACCAAACTAATAATCTAAACCAAGATATTGTTTTATCAACCATGTGGAGAACCAATCACAATATTTTATCTTTTAAGACGGAGAGTGCCGGAGGGGGGAGCCCGAGATTCAAGTATACGTACTTTAAAAAAGACAAATAAAGTAATTTTTATTTTGTAAAAATCAACATATTTCGTTAAATATTAACAAAAAAATCAATAAACAACGTAAACTATATTTAAAATTTTTAGAAGCTTTAAAACATATTGTAAAATATATTTCAAAAAATTAGGACAGATAAAATCCGTGAACAAATACTGACATTTTCTGTTTATTTTTGGAATTTGTTGATTTGTGAAGAATTTGTTGGTTAAAATCAGATAAGACGTGAAGAGAGAGAAACTATGGATCTCTACCGTGGAATGTTTAAGGACATTATAAAAATATATTTTACATTTAAATCATGAAAATCAACATCAAAATCTAAAAAATGTATCTTTCTTTGGTTTTGAAAATAAGTAAAATGAGATGAAAAGATTATTTTTGTATCCTCCCTACGGTTGAAATGTCTAATTTAGTCTTGAAAGAAGATGTCAAACCCAGCGCTAAATTGATGATATCAGAGTCCTGACCAAACCCAAATACTAGAAAGTGATATGATTAACTTGGCAATAGAGCAGTCTTTCTCCGTCTACCGTTTATATTATTTAACCTGGCAATAAATAATTTTACGAATCAAATAATTAGACAGCAAATGTAAGCCATAAATATTTACACATTGTAAAATCATTTCTTTTTATAGATACCTATCAACTACCTAACATTGTTCTCCAGCACTAATTTTTTATCCATTTTCATCCATTTTCATCCATTTTCATCCATTTTCATCCATTTTCATCCATTTTCAACCATTTTCAACCATTTTCATACATTTTCAACCATTTTCATCCATTTTCATCCATTTTCATCCATTTTCATCCATTTTCAACCATTTTCA
>NW_019396086.1:184026-206422 GCF_000591075.1 Eurytemora carolleeae | reverse complement strand
ATATTAGAGGGGGGGGTATACCTGTACCAGTGCAGGGGCTAGAATATATTAGAGGGGTGCATACCCTGTACCAGGGCCGGGCTAGAATATATTAGGGGGGGGGCATACCTGTACCAGGGGCTAGAATATATTAAGGGGGCATACTTGTACCAGGGGCTAGAATATATTAAAGGTGGGCATACCTGTACCAGGGGCTAGTATATGTTGGGGGAGGTATTCCATGACCAAGGGCATATTTGAGTAACTATGAACATGATTACATGATGTAAGTATGTTAGGTGGTTAATCATACTAGATGGGACATGCATGGGGGACAAACCTTACTAAAAATACCCGGGAAGATGCATTAATGGGGACATACCTTTTCTTGGGACTAGAATATACGGTAGAAGGGAAGGGGTTATTACCTAGGTACCTATAGAACTTCAAGTGTGAAAACGATTATTTGAACTTTCTTCTTATCCAACTTTTAAGAATTTTAACAATGTTATGTTTCAGGGTCCATAATCTAAATTCGATTTCAGGGCCCAAGAATGGCAGGGGGTGTTTCCATGGTTCAATACTGAAGCCCTTAACTATTCTGTACTGAATATATTAAGAAATACCAAGAAATTGCTCTCTCACTCTCACGCCCGTATTTACACCCGCCAATCTCAAAGAATATAATCTTAACTTACCTTTTCTTACACTTGGTTTTATATTTTTGTTAAATATTTTATAAGTAGCTTGTTTTTAACAATTTTTTATTTTTTTTCGTTTCGACTAAATGTTTCTTTTTTATTTTCTATTAGTTTACCCTCTTTCTTTCTTAACTAATTTTTCTATTGCTTAATGGGACTGTAGAATTCAATTCAAGAGTGGCATCTCTGATTCTAAACGGTTACCATTAATTCTTTGTCTGCTCTAGGATGACTGAGAAATCATTTTTTCTCCTGGAAAATTTATCATTTTCAATTGTGGTTTTTCCATAAAAATGACTTTAGGATTTATGCTACATAGACCTGCAAGGGGAATGTCAGAAGTTACTTATTTTTACTCAAATAGAATCGGACATGCCACTCTTCTTTTCTTTTAATAATGGAGGACCAATAGTAATTTCTGTAGTTTTTCTATTTATGCTAAATAAATCTTTTTTGTATACCTTATTTCTCCTAAACCTCTTGTTTTGTCCCCACAAAATAGTGTTTTTCTAAAAATCTAAACTTCGAATGATTTTATTAAATCCTTCCTTCTATTCCATTCCCTCTTTTTAATTGTAGGTTGTACAGTTAGTTGCATGTAAATACCTACTCCTACTCATTTGCTTAATCGATATTTCTAATTTAATTTTATTAATTCATGAACATCAAATTCAAAATCGTAATTTATTCTTATGTAATGTAATGAACTTTCGAATCGTCTTCAATCTACGCGGCCTTATATTACATCTACTCTCTCAAAGAAAGGGGCTGTAAGTGTAATTTCAAGTAAAACTTCATTCAAGGATGACAATACAATTCACAACGTTACCCTTAAAACCTTTGGTCTAATCAAGATATCAATGTTTTTGTTTCTTTAAACTGTTTATCTTCATTTACGGGTTCTCTTCGAAAGTGACTTGCGTATTCCTTGCTTGTAAGAAGCAATGGAGAAACTTACAGAAATAAACACTTTTAGGGTGAGAAAAACGACGGTCCCTGAATAACTAGGAAATCTAAAATCTCAACTTTACTGCAAAGAAAGGCAGTGAAAAAATGCCAATGCAACCTAATCAAATATTAATTGTACTTGAAATCAACAAAAATTAAAAATTTTTTATGTCTCACAAAAACTTGTATTTCAACCAAGTCTTGAATTATCACCACCTGCCCCCCTCCCCCCTATCAGATCCCTCCATCAGATAATAGTATATACAACGTCCTGAAACTGCAAAGTTCTGGTAATAAAGATCTAGTAATTTATAGAATTGGGTTCGAATCCTCCCAGACAAATCCATTTCCTTTGTCCGAATATTTCGCGGCTGATGTTTAGGGCGTGGTAGCTGTAGCTACCAGGATGGCAAATTGGGCAGGGGCGTGGCAATTCTATATATATATACTCATTGATGAAAATGATGGGAGGAGGTGAAATCAGTTCATCAATGCTAAAAGTTTCCGTTAAAAGATAAATAAACGTCAAAATTCTTTGAAGAGGGTTTGTTCAGAAAAATACGCAAATCTACAACCATGAAATAGGAAGGTTGGATGAGAAGATTAGAATAAGAACTTTAGGAGAAGGTTGGATGAGACGATTAGATTACGAAATATTAGAGAAGGCTGGATGAGAAAGAACGAAAAAGATTTATCAGAGAAGGTTGGATGAGAAGGATGAAATAAAAACTATTAGAGATGGTTGGATGAGAAGGATGGAATAAGATCTATTAGAGAAGGTTGGATGAGAAGGATGGAATAAGAACTATTAGAGAAGGATGGATGAGAAGGATGAAATAAGATCTATTAGAGAAGGTTGGATGAGAAGGACGAAATAAGATCTATTAGAGAAGATTGGATGAGAAGGAAGGAATAAGAACTATTAGAGAAGGTTGGATGAGAAGGATGAAATAAGATCTATTAGAGAAGGTTGGATGAGAAGGAAGGAATAAGAACTATTAGAGAAAATTGGATGAGAAGGATGGAATAAGATCTATTAGAGAAGATTGGATGAGAAGGAAGGAATAAGAACTATAAGAGAAGGTTGGATTAGAAGGATGAAATAAGATCTATTAGAGAAGATTGGATGAGAAGGAAGGAATAAGAACTATTAGAGAAGGTTGGATGAGAGGGATGAAATAAGAACTATTAGAAAAGGTTGGATGAGAAGGATGAAATAAGAACTATTAGAGAAGGTTGTATGAGAAGGAAGGAATAAGATCTATTAGAGAAGGTTGGATAAGAAGGAAGGAATAAGAACTATTAGAGAAGGTTGGATGAGAAGGATGAAATAAGACCTATTAGAGAAGGTTGGATGAGAAGGATGAAATAAGAACTATTAGAGTAGGTTGGATGAGAGGATGAAATAAGATCTATTAGAGAAGATTGGATAAGAAGGAAGGAATAAGAACTATTAGAGAAGGTTGGATGAGAAGGATGAAATAAGATCTATTAGAGAATATTGGATGAGAAGGAAGGAATAAGAACTATTAGAGAAGGTTGGATGAGAAGGATGAAATAAGATCTATTAGAGAAGATTGGATGAGAAGGAAGGAATAAGAACTATTAGAGAAGGTTGGATGAGAAGGTTTGATGTTTTGTTGAGTATTCTCCTGGTTAATTGTCCAAACTTCCTCCGATCTTCATTCTTCTCCTATTCACTTCAGGGGTTCAAGAATAGATCTACGTAAGTCTATACATACATCAGATAATCTATTAATTAATCAAGCTAGCTCTATCCAAGTCCATCCAATCAAACATTGTTAAAGGGAGTGTTGGTAATTTAAATGAGCACTACGTTCTTCGATATGAGTCGTGTTTCCCCTTACAGACGAATCAGATAGAAGTAAGATTAGTAGCAATCACCATCGAATTCGATTCGACGTTATCCTATACCCCCTTTCATTTTTCGCGAACACTCCCTTTAAGGAGGTGACATAACTTGTCTCAATTTCTGTTTTTCTAATCCCATTTTTTTTCAATGTAATTTTTTCAACTATGAATTCTGCTCGATCAAATAAAGGGTCAAAGTTATATTTACAACACATCAGGTTGTAAATATATAAGGATTGGAGGAAAGGAATTAGTTTCTTTAAGAAATTGCATGTTTTGAACCGAATTCTGGATTAGGTTGACTATAGAGTTTTAATAGTTTTGAAAATCGGAAAAATTAAAAAAAATTATAATTCTTATTTTTTTTCATTTCTTAATCTGTGTACTTTTTATATTTTTCTCTTTGAAAGGCAATATATTCCTCGCAACGTTAGCATTTTCTATTGAAAAAATGGATTGAGTGAACAGTGTAGGTATTTTTAGCTTATCTAGCAGATTTTTTTTTACTTTTTTCAACAGGGCGTGCAAACTGCTCAGCAGGGTGGGGGAGGTGACCTTGCATTCTTGCATACACTTATTTCTTCACCCCTGGTATCTTCGTAAACCAGTGGGTGTGAGAGTATAATAGTGGATGGTATAATTTCAAATAATATTTAGAATTTAAAATCCCATGAAATTGTTCTATGTTCGCGCCTCTTTTTATTCATTTCCTTTTATTCAAACTTTTGTAAAAGACAATATTTGTTCAGTTGAAAGTTATCACAAGGTTTAGAGGGATCATTCTACTCTCGACTAATCCTATTTAAGTTTTTAAGCTCCTGAAAAATGTTTTTAATTGATATTATCTTAAACTTTTTGTTAAGTCTAGTATTATGTTATCATATCAAGTATAGATGTAAGCTCCAGAATTGTTAAATATTAATTATAAAAGTTTTCAAAACTATGAAGGATGGTTTTCGTTTAGAGGTAGGTTTGGACGTCTTTGTTTAGAGGAGATGGACTTCCTCTTGGTTTAGTTTCTTTGGACTTCTTTCAGGTTTAGTTTCTCTGATCTTCCTCTAGGTTTAGTTTCTCTGGTCTTCCTTTTGGTAAAGTTTCTAGGTTTAGTTTCTCTTGGGTTTAGTTTCACTGATCTTCCTCTAGGTTTAGTTTTTCTGGTCTTTATACAGGTATAGTTTCTCTGGTCTTCATCTAGGTTTAGTTTTTCTGGTCTTTATACAGGTACAGTTTCTCTGATATTCCCTTAGGTTTAGTTTCTCTGGTCTTTATACAGGTATAGTTTCTCTGGTCTTCCTCTAGGTTTAGGTTTGTCTAGTCTCCGTCTAGATCAGGAGAAGATGGTATCTGCTCCTAGATCTATTAAAGTCCAGGATAACTGGAGATAAATGAGTTTAATGGTGAAAACAAAGTAGGTTTAGGTGGCACTCTGATCTAGGGAGACCACACAGAATACAACCATTTATTTTACCCTTTACACCACCCCCCCCCCCTTGCATCCACCAACCCAACTACAGCTTCCTAGTTTCTTATGCTTCCCAGTTGTCTAGCTCCTTAGCTTTCTACAAATCCAGCTCTAACTACCAGCATTCTCTTCTATCGTCTGTGTTTTTAAGCTTTGCTAGTTGTCTAGCTTTCTAGCTTTCAAGCTTCTGAGCTCGATAGTTTCTAAACTTTTCAGCATTCTAGCTTTCTAGCTGAGCTCGATAAATTTTCAGCATTCTAGGTTTCAAAAGTTCTAGCTTTCTAGCTTGATACCATGTAAACATTCTAGCTTTCCAGTTTTCTATATTTCTAGCTCGATAACTTTTAAACTTTTCAAATTTCTAGATTTCTAGCTTTCTAGCTCGATACCCTCTAAACATGCTTCTATTTTTCAAAACTCGATATCCTCTAAACATTCTTCTATTTTTCTAGCTCGATACCTTATAAACTTTTCAAATTTCTAGATTTCTAGTTTTCTAACTCGATATCCTCTTAGCTTACAAGCATTTCAGCTATCTATCTTTATTTAACTCGATACATTCTAAACTTTTAAGCTTGATAGCTTTATAACTCTACCAATTCTAAATTTCCAGCTGTTTACCAATCTAGCTCGATAGACTCTAAGGTTTCTAGCTTTTCAGCTGTATAACTTTAACATAAACAGCTTTCTACCTTCCTATTTTCCAAGCTCTTTATAAAACTCAAAATTTTTTAAGTTTTAAGCTTTCAATCTTTCTATCTCTTTACCTTGTAAAGAAGCTTTCTAGCTATCTAGTTCTTTACTTTCATAAGCTTTCAAAACTTAACAATTTTCTAGCTTTCTAGTTCTATACTTTCATAAGCTTTCAAAACTTAACAAATTTTCTAGCTTTCTATCTCCCCTCCCCTCCCAAGATGTTTTGAACCCAGGTTCGACCCTAAAATAAATAAATCTCGTGGTTCTTGATAAACCTTATCAGATGGTAATTAATCTTACACAATTTCTCTTCAACGCTTCAGTTTCTAAAAATTAATCAGATTTAACAAGATGGACTTGGGAGAAGAAGGGGGGGGGGAAGGGGAGTTTTTAAACAAATAAAACCTGGATTCAAGTTTCAAAACCTGTGGAGGAGGAGGAGGGTAGGGGGGATTGAAAAGGCCAAAATAATCTGAATATAGAAGAAATAAATCAATTTGGATGTATTCACCCATATATGGTTGCACGCAGTGGAGAGCAAATCTAGAATCTACGTATAAATTAAACATACAATGATGATATGCTAAATATAGAGCAGCAAACCTGGAGTGTACAGAGAACCAATCCTGGTGTTTAAATATAACCTGGAGTATACAGAGAACCAATCCTGGTGTTTAAATATTACCTGAAGTATACAGAGAGCCAATCCTGGGGTTTAAATACATCCTCTAGTATACAGAGAACCAATCCTGGTGTTTAAATATATCCTGGAGTATACAGAGAACCAATCCTGGTGTTTAAATATATCCTGGAGTATACAGAGAACCAATCCTGGGGTTGAAATATAACCTGGAGTATACAGAGAACCAATCCTGGTGTTTAAATATAACCTGGAGTATACAGAGAACCAATCCTGGTTTTTAAATATAACCTAGAGTATACAGAGAACCAATCCTGGGGTTGAAAGATAACCTGGAGTATACAGAGAACCAATCCTGGGGTTGAAAGACAACCTGGAGTATACAGAGAACCAATCCTGGGGTTTAAATATATCCTGGAGTAAACAGACAACAAGTCCTTTTCAAAATATAACCCGGAGTAGAAAGAGAACCAATCTTTTTTTAAATTAAATATTTTTTTGTGTTAATAAAGGGTGCTTATAAAAGTCAAGATATTTCCTTAATTCCTGAATTTGGTTTTGTTGCTGTTATTTTCCCAACAGAATTCCCACACAAAGTTTGCATGCATTCTGGTGCAAAAGTCTGAAGCTAATCAGAAAGTAACATGGAAGAACAATGTTATGAGAAATAGATAAAGATAAAACAGATTTTATGATAATTAAGCAATTTTCAATATTTACGATCTGCGTACTTCATACATTAGTACCACATATACAATCCTAATTTTAGTTTTTTTATCTTCAATATCTGACAACAAAACCTTCGTCATGCAGCTTATACGTTAATATTTAAAAAATGGCGAAATACAAGATTGCTCAATTAAGTTTGCAGTTTAAAAAAAATCTTTTAAACTACTTTGCTCAATAGCTTTGCCTTTTTTCAATATTGTAACCTCAAAGTTCACCAACTAGCTCAGCTTTAGATGTAAAATAAGATTTTAAATGGAAATAGCTTTTCATAATTAATAAATATGCAGTCAATACATTTTTGAACTAGCTTGCAATAAATAAATTTTGTTAATCAATTTTTACCGACCAAACAATGTTAGCGATTTCTGATAACTAATTATAGATACAAATACATTTTTAATTATACTCTGAAGTTAATTAGGTAAAACCAAGCCATAGCAAATGCCTAAACCAAAGTTATTTCGAATTGCAAATATATCGTTTCAAATTGTGCAGAAGAATTGCAATGTTTATTTTTGTATTTATGAAATGTAATCATGAATCAGTATAGAAGGGTTTATGAGCCCTCGCCAACCTATTGTACGCTGTGTGACAAATGTTGGAGAAATTTTAGCAATAAATTCTAGTTTGCAAACATAAAATTGGCAACCTGGGAGCTAAATGGGTGGTCGGACGCGTCGCTAGCTTCGGTTGGGTGATCAGGGATGGTTTAAGGGTGATCAGGGACGGTTTAGGGTGATCAGGGACGGTTTAAGGGTGATCAGGGACGGTTTAAGGGTGATCAGGGACGGTTTTCGGATGATCAGGGACGGTTTAAGGGTGATCAGGGACGGTTTAAGGGTGATCAGGGATGGTTTAAGGGTGATCAGGGACGGTTTACGGGTGTAAGAATAGCAACGCTGACCTTAAGCCTCTATCCTGAATAATAATGTGGAATATGAAGTAGTTTTTCTCACTAGAAAAGTCGTTAATTCTGTTAATTTTTTTCATTGTTTCTAAATCTATTAAAAATACTTAGTTTTCAAAATCCAAAACATGAATATGTAATTCACACTTATCTAGACACAGCTTTTAAGGGTACGGCTGTGAATCAGACATGCCAGTCTATCAATCTAAAAATTTTTTTAACAAAATCATGTTTTAAATTTTCACTGAGAGTATATGGAAGTTTATGAGGCGTTAGATTTGAGTTTAGTTGTTTCTTTATGTTTAAATAACGTTGTGCGTGATTATATTTGTGCACGTAATATTTCAATTTAATTTTATCTTTTAATCAATACATGCTTACAACCGGTACTACCGTACTAAACCCTTATCCTGGAGAGAAGGAGGAAGGAAGGGAAAAAGGAAAGCATTAAAAACGTGATTGTCATCGTAATTTTATATGTAACCCTTCATTAGAAGTAGGTAATTAACGATTCACAACGGTACTCCTGATCCAAAACAGGGAGAGATCTTCGTGACCGTAAAGGAGATAATCTGAAAATCAAGAAAAATACAGTAAGAAACAGAAAACTGTAGAATAGGAAGACGACATTAAAGCAGTAATTGAGTGTATTTGATGTTGTTGATCTTGTTCTGAAAAAGTGCTGTGTCTCATGTTCATTAAACTATTTAAAGTCATAACTGAGAGACGTCTTCCTATTTCAGAGTTTTATGATTATCACTGTATTTATAAACGTAATGGAAAGAGAAAAGAGCAAAGTATGAAAAATGGTGTAGCAAAGCCAAGGAAAATATTCTTTGTAATGAATAAATATCAAGAAGTCCCATTATGCTAAAATAGGCATGTCTCTCTTTTAAATTTTGGGGTACTTCCAAAAGCCTTTTGAATATATATTTTATTTTATATTATATATATATCAATACGATGAAGATGAATTTCGATTTAAATTTTTATTTTTACCAAGATTTCAAACATTATGGATTCATAAAAACATGGAAACAACGAAAAGCCGTCAATTAACAGTTTGCTTGTAAACTTGTAATTTGAAAAAAGTTTTTTAGAAATCAAAACTTAGATAGAAAAGTCGTCTTAAATAGTATTGATAAAAATGTCGACTACTGTATTTAAAATAAATCTAGAAACAAAATTTACTGAGGTAGATCTAATATTATGTCTTTATATTGCGATTTCTCTAGTTTTATTTCTGAAGTACATTTCATTTCTAACATTTAATGATGTATAATCTATTACAAATGTTTAATTAATTATAATTTTCATAAACATATATTTTAGAGAAATCCTGAACAGCCAGGTTCTTATCTATTAATATCCTCACTATAATTAACCTTTCCTTCCATAGCGGAGTTAAGATAAGATAAATGTGCTGGATTGTGCCCAGTTCGTTTTTTTGCTTGTCTGTTTGTTTTTATGATGGTTCTGTACTAGGATTAGAATTGTTTGTGTGTGGGGGGGGGAAGGGGTATTCATGAGTTTTGGTGCTAATGCTAAAATATAAGTCTAAAGTTAATCCATGAAACTAACATGCAACATAACATACTTCCTTCCTTCTCCAGGCATGCAAATATACACAAGGTAAGACGAACACATAACTAAATTAGCTCATGGAAAAGTAAGCTCAAAGTATAAAAACCCACAGTTTATGCTTAGGATTAAGAAAATGTAAAACTAATAGCTCAGTTTATATTTATTAATAAGCAGACTGATTTTAAAAAATGATTTATCATAATCAGCTCATGATATAGCAAAAATTAGAAGTATAGCTCTGGTATTAACATGAGTATGAGGTTGGATATATCATGGATAGCTCTGGTATTAACATGAGTATGAGGTTTATATTTCATGGATAGCTCATGGTAAAAACATAAGTATGAGGTTGGATATTTCATGGATAGCTCATGGTATAAACATGAGTAGGAGGTTGGATATATCATGGATAGCTCATGGTATAAACATGAGTAGGAGGTTGGATATTTCATGGATAGCTCATGATATAAACATGAGTAGGAGGTTGGATATATCATGGATAGCTCATGGTATAAACATGAATAGGAGGTTGGATATATTGTGGATAGCTCATGGTGTAAACATGAGTAGAAGGTTGGATATATCATGGATATGAGTATGGGGTTAGATATATCATCAATAGCTCATGGTATAAACATGAGTAGGAGGTTGGATATATCATCAATAGCTCAACAGTTACACGCGAATAGGAGGTTGGATATATTATCGATAGCTCATGGTCTACACATGAGTAGGAAGTTGAATATATAGCATTTAAGCTCATGGTAAAATGCTAAGTAACAGAACTGATATATGATCAATACCTAGCTCAAGGTATAAATATCTTATCTATAGTAGAGGAATGTATAAAAGCATGAATCTATGAATGAGGACGGATATCTAGGTATGAGCAGGAGTAGAGGAATGAATGAAAGCATGAATCTATGAATGAGGACGGATATCTTGGCATGAGCAGGAGTAGAGGAATGAATGAAAGCATGAATCTATGAATGAGGACGGATCTCTAGGCATGAGCTAATGTTATACAGTTGAGAATAAGGACTGGAGAGAGCGTGGCTGTGGTTGCTGCATGATGGTCATTATTTAGAGAAAGATTTAGAGATATTTTCATCACGACTCAACGTCTCTATTCTCTTGGTACCCAACCCAACCTTCTCTACAACTCCTACAGATTTTGTACACTGATAATAGTAAATCATATTTTCTTTCTAGAATAATGGTTTAAGAAACAAAAAGTCTTTCTTTGTTAAATGATTAAAAAATCTTTAATTTATGGTTCACTTTGTTTTTCGTTTGATAAAACTAGTTGTTTTTATTAACCCTGTCGGTAAAAAAATATAATAGTTACTTAAACATGGGAATAACCAATTAAATTGCTCGATTTGCACCAGCATTAATTCAGATTCGGGCAAGAGAATAGAGATATCCGACGACATTCTTTCCGATGAAAATAAACATATTTTTTAAAGCGTGAAAAAATTATGTAAACAACATAATCGCCACAGGGTTTGATGAGGAGTTAGTCCACAGTATTTGTTGCCCCAACACTTCATCTCACTTCTACTTCTGAGCCTTGGTAGCAGACTTGGTGGTAGATCCAGCTAGATCCTTAGGGGTAGTGGCCTTGATGACACCGACAGCGACGGTCTGTCGCATGTCTCTGGCAGCAAAACGTCCAAGAGGGGGCAAGTCAGAGAAGGCTTCGACACACATGGGCTTGCTGAGCACAAGCCTGACGATAGTGTCATCTCCGGACTTGATGAACTGATATACAAAAGGAAATTATTTAAATCAAAATTTAAATAAATCAATCAAATTAACAGTTTCAACTTTTCGATCTAGTGTTTTTGTGAATATTTTTGCTTAATCAATATTTTATTAGACTCAATGTTTTTAAATTTGAAATATAGAAGGTTTATTAAGCTTTCGTTTGTGGCTATTAAATGCAAACCAATGTTACAAACTATGAATTCCAATAGATCAAATAGTTTAAGTTTGAAATATAAATGGTCCCACCTATCAGGTTCCAAAAATATAGGGATTAGAAAATTTGAGTTTATGGGAAAAACTCAGTTTTTTTCAAAACCTTATACTTGTACAAAAACCAGATTAGACAGAACTTTTTTCTTATTTATTTTATTTTTTTGATGCATTATGCATTATGCATTTGCTTCTCTACACATCGCATGATTGTGGCCAAGTGATTACCTATTAATTTCAACCTACCCATATGAATGGCCATCCTTTCAATTCATTCATTAAATTTAAACCTCCTGTATTTCAGGGCGTTTTCAGTGGGCCTTAACAGTTTTAATTCACTGCCCAATAAAATAGTCAGCTGTGCATTCTCAAGCTTTTTTACCTTTTTCTATACAGGGTTCTTCAATAAACTTAGGATAGAGAAAGAAAAAGATTCAACTTTGAAATCATCTCTAGGTTAAGAAATATCAAGTTACTTTATTCGTAAAAGCAATATTCACAATTTTCTTTTTGAAATATGACAAACGTCAACCATTTTATTTCTTATCATTACTGTGTCAATCTACATGTATCTGGTCTAAAAATATCATTTAGAAAAGCTGTTCTTTACCAATTATTTTGTATAGTTAGAGTAAGATAGATAAATAGATAAAGTTTATTGCTAAAATACATGTATCTGTGTACAGAATGAGTTTACAATTTACAAATTGATGATTATATTAACAGTACAAGTATAAAGCAATTAGGTGGAAAATAGCTCTTGGCTATTTTGATTATTTTTTCCACCTAATTTCAATAATGATAACAAAACATTTCAATTAAATAGATTTGAGGAGAACTATTAGAGATCAGGGTGCGATTTTATCTTATGCAAAATAGTTTATACATTTGTTAGAATAACTAGAGCTTAAAGTAATTTTCTGACATGTACACATCAAATATCAAAGCATATTAAAACATATCTATTTATTTTTACATGAATAGTAATTCGTTTTATAACACATTGTAATGTAATTTTCAAAAAGAGAATTTAGTAGTCTATTTTTAAATATACTTAGAGAGTTGCTTCTTTTTAAGTCAAGAGGCAGGTTATTCCACATCTTAAGAAGAGAGCTCAATAGTAAATACTGTAATGAGCTCATATTGAGAATGTCAAGTTGATAGATCTTTCAAAGTTCTAAGCTTTTCAAAAATGTTTCAAAAAGATGTAGGAAAAGTTTATTTGTATATGTATTTATACATAAATATAGTTATGTTAAAGTCTACCAGATCATTAATCTTTAGAAACTTATACTTAGGAAAAGAGGATGACTATGATAGTTTACAGGGTATCGATGTTAATCGTGACTGAACAATGTCGCATTAACAAGAACTTCTATGAATTCATGCCTCTCTAAGCTAATTTTGAAAACTTTTTATTTCTGTATCAACTTGAAATGCATAAAGAGAAGTTTAGTTTATTTTGCCCGGGGGAGTTCTAAATAAAACTAGGATATTATAATATTGAAAATACAGGGTGTCCCAAAAAAGATGGATGGTACTTTAAGTCTTTTCGTGCAAATCGAACTCTCAAAACAGGACGATTCAACGGTATTCTGCTTTAAAGATAGTCTTTTATGGCTTGTTTAATGACTTGGCAAAGAAAAAAAAGTTTACAGTTGCAGAGAATCATGAATATAACGAAACAGACAGTATAAATTCAGTACAGTCGTCCTTTAAGTATAAGCCTTTGTTGGTAACCCTGTATACATACAATGATAAACAGAAAAAGAAAAGTCGCAAGGAATTTTGTAATTTTTAATTGTTTTAACTCTGAAAATTTGCTCCGAGCAGACTCAGCAACGAATTACAAAATACTCAAAGTTTCTGATTTATTACACTTTAATCTTGCTCTCACTGTGCTCCCAGAAATTCATTGGATGCCAGTTTTATTTTAATAAACACGAGAACAAGAGTTGAGTTGAAGAAAAAGAATCAAATAGAGCCCAATCTAGATTTTAAAAGTCATGCATATAAAAAGAAACTGCTATTTTTGTATAAACGATGATTAGTAAAAGTTCTATCTGAGATTCCATCTCTTATTTACTCCGGGTAGTAATTACAGCAGGAGAAGTATTCACGGGAGCTTAAACAATAAACTGGAGAGGAGATTTGAGCCTGGAGAAACTGCATCACAGACCCTGAACCCAGATAAGTGTGAAGAGAATAAATAGACGGATGTTCTAATCAAACAGTTTGCACGAGTTCACAATTCTCCGGGTCCAGAACTAATCTGGTAGAGCACCTTCTCCATATCTTGGAACTACCAGAGACGGAATCTTTAGAACCTTCTCCATATCTTATAACTACCAGAGACGAAATCTTTAGCACCTTCTCCATATCTTAGAATTATCTGAGACGGAATCTTTAGCACCTTCTCCATTTCTTATAACTACCAGAGACGAAATCTTTAGCACCTTCTCCATATCTTAGAATTATCTGAGACGGAATCTTTAGCACCTTTTCCATATCTTAGAATTGCCAGAGACGGAATCTTTAGCACCTTCTCCATATCTTAGAATTACCAGACACGGAATTTTTAGCACCTTCTCCATATCTTAGAATTACCACAGACGGAATTTTTAGCACCTTCTCCATATCTTGGAACTACCAGAGACGGAATCTTTAGACAATGAAAACATAATTGTTTAGTAAATAAGGTTTTAAGTCTAAACAATTTTGTAAAGGTAAATTTGGAACCTAAAATTATTGAGAAATAACCCCAATTTTAATTCTTTTTAACGTTTTAAAATTCGACCTCAGATCTATAAAATAAATTGGTTTTTGATCCTCTTATATGTGAATTTTACAAACTGTCCACGGTAGGAATTTTGAATTTATAAGTTAAAAAAGTTGATTCTAAAATCATTAGAAAAAGAATAACAAAAAAAGAAAAGGACCTGAGATGGAATTTAAAGAATTTGAGTTGTGGTTTAAATCTTCCAAAACCCGGTTTAAATTAAGCGCCGGCTTAAATCTTGAAACATTTGATACAATTTTGAGTGGAACCAACCATATTTAAGCCGCGGCTTAAATTGAAACCGCCGCTCAAATTCTTTAAATTCGGCCACGGAGTTCGTCCACGAACATAAATTTTCCTATTCCTATATCTTGGAACCTGATAGTGTACACATTTGATTTTTAAACTAAGCTTATGATCTTACAAAATTGAAAGTCTTTGTTCTTTTAGCTACAAAAGGGTGAATTATATAAATAATAAAATAATGTAGAGAAAGTCCCGTTATCCAGGGGAGGGGGGGGGGGAGACGCCTTGAAATGATTTAATATCGTCTGGATATTAGGTTTGGATATTCAGATAAGGATTTTACTATTATTGCCGGCTGTAAAGAGCAGAGACTAGATCTCATAGAATTAGATCTAACAGGTTTATTGGGGGAAGAAGTTATACAGTAGGATACTGATATAAACACGATACAAATGATATTCAAATTATAGAGACAACTAAAACATTTATTCAAAGGGTATAGGTTTAAATGATATTCAAATTATAGAGACAACTGAAAATTTATTTAAAGGGTACAGGTTTAAATCGGACATGTCACTGTAAAGATGGAGGGTCATTTAAAGTAATTTTTATAGTCCCTTTAAGAAATCTAATTATAGTTTATGTGAACTGGTTTCCTGTTAAATCTTTGCTTGTAGCTTTTTTTCCTATTCTAAATTAATACTACGAGTCTACGTGTCTACAGTTCAAATCTCAATCCGAAATTTCTTATTTTCGTTGAAATTCAAATCTATCTATAAGAGAGCGCTAAAAAAATATGGGAATTAAAATGGAACGATTTTGATCCTTAATTTTGATAATAACAAAATTGTCAAAAAAAATGTTGTTGTCTTTGAAACTTTTTAAGTAATAAGAATCTATCTTCTTGTGTCTTTTAACAGAAAACTTTTAAATTTTTAGGAATTTTTCTTTTTTGGAAATATTTGATTCATCCAAGAATTCACAAAACCCAGAAGTTTTAGTTTGACAAAATAAATATTTAAGTACGTGAAATACCGCGTTTTTCTAAGAGATCATACATCTTCTTTGTATTTTATATTTGTTGGACTCCGTTGTATCATATTGAATCCACATCAACTCTTATCTTGTAATAAAGTTTAAAGTTTATTTAACGCTAAAATATCTGCCAAGTTTCTGTATAGATTAGACTAATGAATAAATGGGCTCTTAAATGAAGGCTTTTTAATTAATATGTGCCATTAAAGATTCACAATTAAATTACACTTTACACTTTACCTAACGCTATAAACTAAAGCACTTTTGGAGCACATTTTCTGTGAAAAAAAAACATCTTAATCAAAAACGGATAAAAAGAGGCTTTAGAATTTTTTTCCATCTTGGATCGCTGATCAAAAACAGGTCTAATTTGTATATACTGAATATTGGACTCATTTTTTACTAAAACATGCCGTGGTTAAAATGCTAATTTCCAAACATTGGATACTTCTATTTGTAAGGGCTCATTTTCTAACCCACCTTTCTTTAGCAATCTTTTTTATTTGTACATTTGTTCACTCAATTTTTAAATCCTTTGTAATTCATAAAGGTAAACATCGCATTTGTGTCAAATAAAATTGCTTCTCTTTATACCATGCCTTTCTCTCTATCCGTTTGTAATTAACACCACAACTGCTGAACCGATCGGGCCTGAACACTTTTTGTTGCAAGTCAATTGACCCCAAGGATGATCGATATCGATCTCGATAAATCCGCAAAAAAAAGTTTTTATTTTTTGAAAATTTAGAAAGCAACAATTAAAAGTTAAAATCGGTAGTAGTCTAGAAATTAATTCAAAAACTGGAAAGTCTAATTATTATGGAATTGACTGTAAAACTATAGTTGTACAGTATTCAAGCTTAAACTTGAAGTAGATTTAGTTTTTGATTAGAAAGAGTTGAAAACTATTTTGTAAACTTTTAATACAATTAACTCAAAGCAACATTTACTATCAGGAGGACAGAGGGCGGTACTGTTGGTTGGATAGTTACAAATTGTAATTTCTTTACTTCAATGGTTTATGTGTTTAACTCTCTGAAATAGATAACACTTTTTACCAGGCGCGCAACTAGGGGGGGGGGGGCAAGGCCCCCCATAGCCTGATTAAGAGGGGGCATGCCCCTCCCATAAGAAGGCTTTCCCCCCTCTAACAAAATGTCTAGTTGCGCGCCTTCTTTTTACATTTAACATTTACAACAATCAATTTAGCTTTAATGTCTGAGGGAGAAATCGATTTAGTGCTGTGGGGTTGGAGAGTTTTCAAAAGTTTCCACCTTAAAGCAGGTTGAATAATAGAAAAATGTTGTAGAAAATGTTGTAGAAAATGTTGTATAAAATGTTGTATAAAAATGTTGTATAAAAAGCAACAAATGAAATATAGGTTTAGTTTACCCCCAATATATAATATATTGGTATAGAGGATGATATATGAAGAAACCAACTCTGGAGACGGTATTATTTAGAGGAAAAAGCTAAACAATTGCTAAACAAATAAACCTTAATAAAAGCAAAAGTGTATTTTTAGATAAACAAAAAATTTATTGAAAGTAATCTTTATAAACAGAACCCAAACAAACTTAAATTTATCAATCCGACATTATCTTTGCAACCTAATAGTGTAAACCTTTGTTATTTCTAAAAGATCTAACAAAATTCATAGTTTGAAATTGTATTGTAAAGAAATGGGGATTAAAATAATTTGCGAATCCAGAAAAATATTTTTAAAGAGGATTTCACATTATTTTACAATGGTTTTTAATTGTTGAAAATAAAATATGACAAACAAGATAAAAATATAAAAAGTGAATTTAAAAAATGATATTTAGTGGCAGTGAGGCGTATTTAATGTATAAAGAGGTTTTCTGTCAAACTTCTTAGAAGTCGGTGAAGCTTTTATTCTCAAGATAAGATATTTTAGGAGCGGGATAGGATATATTTTAGGAGCGGGATTGGATGTATTTTAGGAGCGGGATTGGGTATATTTTAGGAGAGGGATTGGATATATTTTAGGAGCGGGATTGGATATATTTTTTACAGTTTATATTAGATTAAAGTTACTGTAAGCGTAATTTCAAATGACCCTGTATGAAGAGATGACAATGTCCGATTCACAACAGTACCCTTGAAACCTTTTTCTGATCAATATTGTGAAAGACATTGTCGTTTTTCTAGGCTTAAATCTAATAATTTTCCTGCAGCAGAAATGCGCGAATCACTTTTGGAGAGACAACCATTGTAAATAATCAATTTACAAAACTATAAACAAGGATATCTTAATTTACAAAACAATAAAGAAGGATATCTTAATTCACAAAACTAAAAACAAGGATATCTTAATCTACAAAACTATAAACATGGATATCTTAATTCACAAAACTATAAACAAGGATATCTTAATTTACAAAACTATAAACAAGGATATCTTAATTTACAAAACTATAAAGAAGGATATCTTAATTTACACAACTATAAACAAGGATATCTTAATTTACAAAACTATAAACATGGATATCTTAATTTACAAAAGTATAAACACGGATATCTTTAATTTAAAAAACTATAAACAAGGATATCTTAATTTACAAAAGTATAAACAAGGATATCTTAATTTACAAAAATATAAACATGGATATGTTAATTTACAAAACTATAAACAGGGATATCTTAATTTACAAACCTATAATCATGGATATCTTAATTTACAAATCAATAAACACGGATATCTTTAATTTACAAAACTGTAAACACGGATATCTTAATTTACAAAACTATAAACACGGATATCTTAATTCACAAAACTATAAACAAAGATATCTTAATTTACAAAACTATAAACAAGGATATCTTGATTTACAAACCTAAAAACAAGGATATCTTTAATTTACAAAACTAAAAACATGGATATCTTAATTTACAAAACTATAAACAAGGATATCTTTAATTTACAAAACTAAAAACATGGATATCTTAATTTACAAAACTGTAAACAAGGATATCTTAATTTACAAAGCTATAAACAAGGATATCTTAATTTACAAAACTATAAACAAGGATATCTTAATTTACAAAACTATAAACACGGGTATCTTAATTTACAAAACTAAAAACATGGATATCTTAATTTACAAATCTATAAACATGGATATCTTTAATTTACAAAACTGTGTCTGTCTATCTGCTACAAAATATCGGTTTTGATATTGTTACATAAATTTTTTTAAAAGGTGTTTGTTAGCATAATTTTAAGAAAACCTCAAATCCAAGGGTGACATGTTCAATTCACAATAGTGCCCTTTAAAATATAGATTTTAATAACATAACTCTTGTCCCCAGTCCAAGTTTAAACATGTTGTTTTAGTTTTTTAAGTTTAACATTTTCTGATTTTTTCTCTCTCGCTGAAACCTCAAAGTCTGTAGTCGTATAATGTTGACATAAGCCGATAAAAGTTTGGATACAAAACATCAAAACATTACACTCTTCAATAGGTTCTAAGTTAAAAACCAGCAAATCAAATAAATATCCAGCAAATCGATCAAATAAATCAATAATTATTCTAAGAAGAAAATGATCAACTACAAGATTAATCATTTACCCAGGAACTTTGTTGATAATTAACCAACAAGGAAGTGAAATTAACCAACATTGACGTGAAATTAACCAACAAGGAAGTGAAATTAACCAACAAGGAAGTGAAATTAACCAACAAGGAAGTGAAATTAACCAACATTGACGTGAAATTAACCAACAAGGAAGTGAAATTATCCAACAAGGAAGTGAAATTAACCAACAAGGAAGTGAAATTATTGTTATGGAAAAATTATCAGAATTGAACACTTTTCGAGTTAGGAAAACGTCGACAGTATCTTCCAAATTTTCGATCATAGATTAAGGTTTCAAGGGTTGCCATTGTAAATCGGGCATTGCCATCTTTGCAGAGAGGGTTACTTGAATTTACGCTTACGTCCCTTAAGCCAAGCAAGATCCATTATAAAACTTGGGTTCAAATTCGGTTTAGCCGTTCACATCAACAACGAAAGAAAATAAAAAAGCAAAACATAGATTTAGGGATTAGATATCTGTGTGAAATCTTGTTACAGCAAAGCAGAGTAAAGGTTTCAGTAAACAAATTATCAAGAACTAAAATTAGGATTTTCTTAATTTCTTTTATACGTAGACTTTCTTAACACTATTGATTGATCTTTTTCCTTGAAGTGCATAAAACTGTTTATATAACTGTAGTGTTGTATTATGTTTCTGTATTAAACTCCTGGGGGAGATTCAGGTTAAGGTTCTGCACTGTCAGGAGTTTTGCTCCAGTGTTCAGTACACTTGGATACTGGAAATATTAAAACCAATTAAAAAATTATGTAAATGAACAAACGTTTAGACTGTAAGCGTATTTCAAAATGACCTTCATGCAAAGATTGAAAATCTCTATTATTAACGACACCTTCTAAACTTTAGGCTAATTATCGAGGGTTCTGCAGAAAACTTTCGTATGTATATCACTGAAATAGTGTTCAAATTGTCGCAAAACTGGAGTGTACGCTTGCGTTCATAGTAAGCTTTCATTACATAGAAACAATTCACAGACACTCCCTTTATGCACAAACTTTACAGACACTTTCTTTAAAGGGAGTGTTCGCGAAAAATGAAAGGGGGTATAGGCTTAATGCGATAAAAAAGCGCTTTTGATCGATACTAATCTTACTTCTATCTGTTGCGTCTATAAGGAGAAAATTGTTAGAAACGACTCACACGGAAGAACGCAGCGCCCATACAAATTCGGAAAGATGCAACATTCAACTCGGATCGTAAACAAATCAATTTAATTCCAAACAAATCATTCAGATATTACAAACAATAGTAATCGGTTATTTTTCGACGCATTCATATATAGTTAATATTTCATAATATTTTTGATTTTGTTTTTTTAGATTAATTTTCGCTGGCGCTGGATTTTCGAACATTCCTGGAAAATATGAAAATGTCGTCTTCATTATCAAAAATCCTCGAAACAGGAAATAATGTAACTCTCAAATCATGAAAAATACAAAATATTAAGAAATATCAACTATTTACGAATGCGTCGAAAAATAATCGATGACTATTGTTTGTAATATCTGGATAATTTGTTGGGAATTAAATAGATTTTTTTACGATCCGAGTTGAATGTTGCATCTTTCTCAATTTGTATGAACACTACGTTCTTCGGTGTGAGTCGTTTTTAACAATTTTCTCCATATAGACGCAACAGATAGAAGTAAGATTAGTAGCGATCAAAAGCGCTTTTTTATCGCATTAAGCCTATACACCCTTTCATTTTTCGCGAACACTCCCTTTAAACCAAAACTTTACAAACCCTTGATAGATGCACCATTAAAAAACCTCACGAACACTCCTTTAAAAAAAACCCGGACGGGCACTCCCTTTAAAAAAATTCCTGACAGACACTCCCTTTAAAGAAAATCCTGACGGACACTCCGTTTAAAGAAATTTCTAACATGCACCCCCTTTAAAGAAAACCCTGACGGGCACTCCTTTTAAAGAAAACCAGGACGGGCACTCCCTTAAAAAAACTCTGACGGGCACTCCTTTGAAAGAAAATCCTGACGGACGCTCCCTTTAGGAAAACCTCTTGGACACTTTCTTTAAAGAAATCCTGACGGACACTCCATTTAAAGAAATTCCTGACGGACACTCCCTTTAAAGACTGAGTTACGAGGTGGAAAAAGGGGGGATGAAAAGGTTTAATATGGACCCTAGTTTTCAGCCTTTATTATTTTTTATTAGATTATTTAGCTTGAAATTATGCATGTTCTCATACCCTAGGGATATATATATACTGGGGAAAACAGGAGTAGAACTGGGGGAAATATATTAAACAACAGGAGGGAGGAGGGGGGACAAGGGGGGAGTGGGGAAAAGTAGAGTGAGGGGTGAGTGGGGAAAAGTAGAGTGAGGGGTGAGGGGGGAAAAGTAGAGTGAGGGGTGAGGGGGGGGAAGGAACTTTATATGAAGAAGAAGAGAGAAGATTAAAACTAATGAAACTAACAATATTGTGTACTTACTACATCAAACACAGTTCATTGTACACACACACATAGTGACACACACACACGTCACAAAAAATTACTATTTTTATTATTTATCCGATGATTATCTCAGAAATAATTAAGGTTAGATTATTTTTACCCAATAAAGAGACTGCTATGTAATGTCAAATTACCTTTTATCTAAAGGAACTGAGCTTTTGCCAAAAATCTAATTTTCTAATCTCTATATCTTTGCAACCTGATAGTGCAAACCTTTGATATTTCAAGCTCAGGCTTTTTGATCCAGCAGAATTCACAATTTGAAAAATAAAAGGTCTACGACATCGGGTGGCAACCATATAGGGATTCAAAAATTAGAATTTGTGACAAAAACTCATTTCCTTTTGACAAATTCCTCAAGTGTTTCAGAAGCAAAAAGCGCTAATAATTGTGTAGGAAAACAAAATTGAAAAGAATATATTTTAAAAGAAAAAAATATGGATTTATCATGCTTTCTTGGTCGGGCAAATCTTTTTGGGGAACTGTTGCACTATAGTTTCAGTAGAAGTAAATATAAGCGCCGATAGAAGGATTAGGAGAGAAATAGAAGGATAAATGTTACCGCAATTCAATTTCTATTGGTTTAGAATAGACAGCAAACACATTACTGTTCCCTGATTGGATCAGGCGCTAATGGACTCGGCATACAAGAGTTGTTGGTAATCTGACATCGTTCACTTTAACAATCAAATTGTAGGCTACAGTATAATTTTTTTTTGTTGGGGTGGATATATTTTAGGAG
>NW_019396086.1:178560-183965 GCF_000591075.1 Eurytemora carolleeae | reverse complement strand
ATCACATATGTTTTTAGTAGGGGGGATCAGGATCCGAGTAAAATTGAAATTATGTTGTCTTATAAGATTCAACACCAACATGAAATTGAAATTGGGCATCATGCCCCCCCCCCTTCTCTCCAAACCTAATTAATTTAATCAATAATTCGAAATTAATTCTAATTGAAATTATGTTATTATTGTTTCGTTTATTTAAATATACTATGTACGTACAAAGTTTACAGTCTGATATTTTAGACATGATATGTCGAAATCAAAACCTGGTTTCGATGATGGGGTAGGATAAAGGAATTTGGTCATTTAGTCTCGAATTTTTTAATCCCTATAACTCTGCAACTCAATCAATTCTAGTAGATCAAATAATTTAAAATACCAAAGGTTTAGACATCAGGTTGCAAAGATAAAGGGATTAGAAAATTAGAGTTTGGGGCAACGACTCAATTCGAATGTATTTATCTTTAATGCTCTATTTCCGAAACAAGGGTTCTATCATCAATATTCAATATTTTAAGTTTCTGTCTCAGGAGAGAGCATGGTTAACGTAAATGTTTTGAAAACCTCAATGAACTTGCTCTTAACTTCTTCTTCTTGTTTTTCAGATTTTTAGATCGATTTATATTTACTAAATGGATCTAGTACAAGGATGTTTGCCCTCTTATACAAAAACAAAAATGTTATGCAAATATAAAAAGGAAACGAGCCAGAGATTGTGAAAAAAGTGGTTTCGGAGAAACCATGATAAATCATGAATTGATTCGCACAACATTTATTTCTTTCTGATATTTTTTTTAAAATATATAATAAATATAATATAATAAATCGTTACAACTTTAACTTATATTAAATTAAATAATGGTTTATTCTAATTCTAAAACTGACTATGTACATTCTGAAATAAGTATAAGTAATTTTTTTTTTAATCTTTTCTACGAAACATAAAGAAACATTAAATCAAATGTCAGCAAAAATCTCAACACAGAAAAAGTGAGAAAATATAGTTTCTTAGAAAAAAAGAGATATTTTATGAAATGTTGACATCGTACATTATACTTATTCTAATTTTTCAATTATCAAAAATAAAAATGTAGTTGATTTTGGTGTCCAAAAAAGGAAGTATTATTTTGTTTATTGAAGATAGAAGAAAAAGTGACAAAGTTATAAAAATTGAAATGTTTAAATGTATACAGAAAAAATGAAAAAAGCTGCGCTTCTATAAAAATGTGAATTAAGAAACTCCTTTTCTGCAAGAAATATTTCAAAGGAAACATATTTACTAGCAATAATACTAATAACTTCAGGAAAACAAGACTTCGTGAAAAGAAAAAAGTATCATTTTCAAGTTTATCCCAAGTTGTTATTACTTGTAGAAATACCTCAATTTCAGCTTTGTTTGATACCATTATTGAAGATAAATTTAAACAATGGATAATTTAGCATTAACACGTTAAATAAACTTCTTATTGTATTAAACATTAAAAATGGCGTGAAAATTATTTAATACTTTTAGAGTTATAACGCTTTAGATCCATTTTTGGATTCCTAGGTTCCAAAATTTGAATACTTGTTGAGCAATGGGCAAAACTTTATTAAACTTCATGAACTTAGAGCTGTGCAGCATGATTAGAGTAAAGCTGTAGCTGATGCATATTGGTCTTCGAGACTAGAGTTTGAGTTTGAATTATCCTGGAGAACAGGAGATGTGGATGGTTGGAGCTAAACCTGAACCTGTGCCGTACAATTTAGCATTGGTATCTAAGAAATTGAGTCTTTGCTACAAACTCAAAGTTTCTAATCCTTTTATGTTTGCTTGCTGAAGTTGTTAAACTTTGATATTTCACATTTAGATTTTTGATCTAACAGAATTCATAGTTCAAAATATATAAGGTCTACCAAGCCTTTGGAAAAACTTTTACTAAAAAAAGAATGTAGCAAACAACGCTAACAAGTTTTTCCCTAGAGTTTAGAGGTTTAATACTTTGGGTTGGAGTAAAAATGGACCCGCAGTTGGAATTGAGAGCTAGAGAGCTGAATCTGAATTTGGACTGGCTGGAGCATGAATGTAGCTTAAGCTGAAGCTAAAAATAAGATTAAGACTAAGTAAAGCAGGATATTTTTGATCTCATTATATCATTCATTATTAACGTAAATATTTGTTTAAAATATAAAAAACAATTGTTTACGGTCAACTGTTGTTTTAAAAAAAAATGAAACTGTAGAACTAAATCCAGAATCATAAAAACATTTTTGTGCAAATAAAAAATAAAATTAAACATTCAAGAACTTTAAAATTTTAATCAATGACTAAAAGTTTGAAAAACTTGAAACTGGGAGTCTTAAACTCGGCTTCCTACTTATTTTCGAGAACAAAAAAGTCCTTTCGGAATTTGTAAAAAAGATAAAAGGTTTCTTTTGTTGGTTGGACATGGCACATTGGGGGAATGATAAGTACAAACAGAGAATTGAAAAGGGGGCTTGTATATAGTAGTAGTAGTAGGGGGGAATTGAATGTAAGCGGATGGTGGAAGAGAGGGGGGGGGGGCAGGTGTCCCGGGTCCTAAACTAAACTCAACTTGATGATGAAGTTGTCTACTATGGTCGCGTGCCTTACTCCGTCTCTCTCCGTCCCGTCCCTGTTCTCTCAACTCGACCCAACCCGGGAAATCTCTTCGTACCAACCCGACTCTTTCACAGGCTTAGTTATGCTTTGATTGTTGAGCAGTGTGGAGTACGAGAATGCAAAACATAAATCGGCCAGCCGGCCGGCAACCACAATATAATGTTAACCAGTGATGAGACTAAATCCATAAACTATAATAATGAGTACAGTCCCAGGAGACGATTTCCCGGATTTTCTGTCCGAGAAGGTAAACCAAGAAGATTAGAAGATTAGAAAGCATAATTGAAACAATGCTATATTTAATATTTATGATTGACTCCATGGAATACTTTAGTCATTTGGACAAAAATAAAGACAATTGATTTTCCGTGTTATTTACGAATTCCATTGATTTCATGCTAAAATATTTTTGCAATATTTTCCTTCTAATTCAATTTCTCATATCAACACTAACTAGTTCATTGCACATCAAATTGCATTTAATTTGCAATGATTTATTTTTTTATTTTATGATATCATCTTTTACATATCTTGTTCTGTATTTTCATATCCCAATCCATTTCTTTTTTGTTGTTATGAGTTTTGGGAATAACATTTTTCGACTTTTTTATTCAGTTAAAGAATTTACTCCTTTTATTGTTTCAAAGTATGAAAACAAAACCCACCAAAAAGTTTTTTTATATTTTTTCAACTGCTCTGTTAGTTTAATACTTCAGCCTATACCTGTACAGATAATCTCTTTTCTGTCTTTTTCTGCTATTAGATAAAAACTCTGCTAGTTACTGACTAAAAATTCTCTAATTGATTATCATTTCATTAAAAAAATATCTCTTTTTTTTCCTGATGTACCTTTTTTATAAAGTTCTCTTTTTCTCTTAAATCTTCTTACTGCCGATGATTTCCATTGGATTCAAGTAGGTTTTTTTGTACCACAATATTTCTGATAGCCATTTGCCATTTAAGGTGAAGATATTAAAACAACTGAAATTTAGAAAAAACTTCATTTCGAGAAACTCTATGCAAAATAAATGTATTTTTTTGGTCAAGATGTTTCTCTTGGTTTTCCAAGACCTTTAATAACTGTTGCAGTCTGCAAATAATAAAATGTATTATTAAAATCGCATTCCGCAGGCATTACTAGCATGCTTGTAAAGAAAGGGGGGGGGGGTGTCATAATTGAAGTCTATAAAACTTCGACATGAAACTTCAAACATTTGCAATGGACTGACACAATACAATTTCTTAATTTTTCAGTGTCAATATCATTTAAGTGTTCATAAATCATATTATAGCTTTATACTGTAAATACAAAATCTCAGATCACCTATTTTTAGAATGATAGATTCATATACCCCTAAGCGTGCATATGAAAATATACGATTTTTCAAAAATGTCCTAAAAAGATTTTCCTCCCCCTCCTCATCCCCCTGTTCTAGTAGTGTGTGTTTGAATCAGTCTTTTTTAACTGTCTTCTTCTCTACCTAGAGATATAAATCCATCCTACCAATGTTTAGTGGTTCTAGTGGTGTGTTTGAATCAGTCTTGTTTTCTATCTTGATAGGAACCAATATTTTGTGGTTTTGTAGTGTGGTTCTATTAATGTGTTTGAATCAGACTATTCTATTTGTTTTTTTTTACTCTCACCTAAGCATGAATTCGTCCTACCCATCTTAATTAGTTCAAATGCATCCGTCCTCTCAAGGTTTCCTGGGATTGTATAAACCTTGAGGTCGGAGTTAGTGTTAGATCCTACTCCTCAGGAGTCAGGATTATGCATCGTGAGATATTAAGAGGATTAAATATTGATTAAACTAAAGTCCAAGATTAAAGTTTAATGTGTAACCTAGTAGATGTAAGCAGTTGATAGAAAATGTGAAAAAGGGGGAAAGTTTTTTTTGTGAGGAAAAGTTATGCAGTAAGATTTTTAAAAAATTGGCGCTATAAGCGTTCAAAGACGTATGCAGAAAATCCTAGATTTCACGTACGCGGTCTTCTTTCTTGAGCTCACATGGAAGGGGGTGTGGGTGGATGTGGGCGAAAATTAGTTTTCAATCCTTTCTGTAATTAACTGCATGCGAAATTTCTTAGAAAGAAATCTGCTATTTTTCATCCATCTCTTAGACCAAACCGGGTCAGTTTCAACATCTGCCCCCTGTTTTTGACCTAAAAATTTCCTTTTTTAATCCCTAGGGATAGGGAGGGGTTCCTCTATATAGGGAAGCGATATGAGAGAATGCAAGGACAGTAGGATAAGGGACATGATATATTGATATATTATCATTGTAAATATAATCTGTACGTATCACTTACAAACTCTCAAATTCTTAAACCAAACAGTTGAACTCTTAAAACTAGTATCATATTTTTACACACTTCGAATAGATCGATAGATAAATAGATAGATAACAGACAGGCAGTTTTAGATCAAGATATTATAACAAATACCCAATTAGAGCGGATCAAATTAGTGTGAGACCATTTCAATTATCCACTAATTAGGCATTAATTTTTATGACGCATTAAATCGTTACGTCATTAAAGTTATGTTAATTGTGGAACCATTGCGTATTAGCTGAATATGCGTCAGACTAAAATAAAATGAGGTTAATATCTAAAATGAATATTTTCTAACGTTTTAACAGTTTGACATTTTCTATTAGTAGCGGTGAATTATCAATAAAGTCTAGTTATGAATTATTAAACCATGAAACAGTCCTGTACACAGACTTAATTATTTATAAACAGAAAGAAAACAGAGTGTAACTTTGAGGGACAGCTAGGCCGGGGG
>NW_019396086.1:123334-178449 GCF_000591075.1 Eurytemora carolleeae | reverse complement strand
GGGGGGGTAGAAAATGGGGAAAGAAAAACTACTAAAAAAATAGCGGGTTTTCTATTTCGGAGGGGAAGGAAAGTAAGATAATTGGGAGTGTAGAGAAAGAGAGGGAAAACAAAGAGAAGAGGGAGGGCGGATTCTACCATTGATAATGTTAGATCACGACTTCTCTTATATATGCAAACTTATTATGGACTGGGTAATGATTTAGTCAAGATATGGAAGAAATTATCTAACTCTCTGATAATCTTTGAAAGTTTTCTCAACCTTGCGCAAATTTTCATTTTGAAGATTAACTCGATGAATTATTTATCATGTTTAAAACTCCTTATATAAATTGTTCACTAAAACATATGTGAAGAGTAATTCAGAATACATTTCAGATAAATGGAAAAGTGAACTTTTGTTGTAGACACTAGACTGTAGATATTAGACACTAGACTATAGATATTAGACACTAGACTATAGATATTAGACACTAGACTATAGATATTAGACCCAACACATTAGACACTAGAGTATAGATATTAGACCCAACACACTAGACACTAGACTATATATATTATACCCAACACATTAGACACTAGACCATAGATATTAGACCCAACACACTAGACTATAGTTGTTAGACACTAGACTATAGATGTTAGACACTAGAATATAGATGTTAGACACTAGACTATAGATGTTAGACACTAGACTATAGATATTAGAAACTAGACACTAGGCTATTCATATATTAGACCCAACACAACACACTAAATACTAGTAAATAGACACTAGACACTAGAAAATTAGTCATTAGTCACTAGACACTAGACACTAGACACAGGAAACTAGTCATTAGACACTAGATTCTAAACACTAGACATTAAACTATAAATACGCTAGATACTACCTAAATATTAGACACTAGACACATGACACATGAATCCAGACACTAAACTATAGACAGTAGACACTAATGTAGACTTTAGCCACTGGACATTGGACACATATGTAGACACTAAACACTATGCACCGAACGTTTCTGTAAATAATCACATATGTTTTTAGTAGTTAATCAAACATATGAAAATATTTATATTAAGTAGCAGAGTTAGTATTTTTAAATAAACAATTTAATCATTCATATTTATTAATTAACATTGTTCAATGAATATGGAAATATTTCAATTTTGTGTAGGAATCGTTTTATTTGGAGTAATTGAAACCCTTCTCTATTTTAAGCGAAAAAAAGAAAACATTTCGTAAGTTAAAACCCAAAAAGTTTGGGGTCTAAGTTTTCTTTAAGATTTTAAAATTTAAACCAGAGTAAGTTGAAGCTTGAATTGTTATTAGTTTCCGAATATTTTTATCAGTAAATATATCGGATCATGATAAATAAACAATAAAAACTGTCTAAAAAATACTGATTTAAAGGAACTGTAAGCGTAATTTCAAGTGGCTCTATATGTAACGATAGGAAAGCACGATTCACAACGCTACCCTGAAAAGCATTATCTGATGAGGAATGAATCAGATATCAATGTTTAGAATTTTGAATTTGATAAATTCTTCCGATGTATTTGTTATTAAGGGTTTCACGGTAGAAAAACGACAATATCATTCACATTCAAAGTTTAAAGGCTACAGTTGAGAATCGGGCGTTGTCGTCTCCTCATGTAAGGTCACTTGAAATAAGGCTTACAGTCCCTTTAAGACATGCTTATTCAGCTATAAACAAGGAAGGGAAAATAATCACATTTTTTAATAAATCAGAGTACTAGTACCATCGGTATTTTAACAAAATTAGTTTCTCATTTTTCATAAATATAATGATTACAGCTAATTAACAAGTGAAGCCTTGTAAAAACATCCAATATTGCAAAAATTTGGTTTTATTATTCATTAGTATAGTTTTTTTTCTCCAGATATTCATTTTAAAATAAAACAAAGTTTTATACTTGTTTTCAAAAGGGTTGTGTCTAAATGAAAATACATTTTAGGCCTGAAATATCACTATATATATTTCTTTCTTTTTCTTTTGTGAAAATGCATTTTTGAATTTATTTCAGAACTGCTGTCAAAGATGCATAAAATTTATGAAAAATATAAATACACGCGTGGATTTCTCATTTTGTTTGATTAACTTATTTCACCATCCAATCTTCCTCCACCCCTTGAAATGCATTTTATGTGGTCTTTTTCATTTTTTAGTCGTCCCANTAGGATTAAAGGGACTGGTCCCTTGTTTATAAACAATGGATCTAGGGATTAAAGGGACTGGTCCCTTGTTTATTAACAATGGATCTAGGATTAAAGGGACTGGTCCCTTGTTTATAAACAATGGATCTAGGGATTAAAGGGACTGGTCCCTTGTTTATTAACAATGGATCTAGGATTAAAGGGACTGGTCCCTTGTTTATAAACAATGGATCTAGGGATTAAAGGGATTGGTCCCTTGTTTATAAACAATTGATCTAGGGATTAAAGGGACTGGTCCCTTGTTTATAAACAATGGATCTAGGGATTAATGGGATTGATCCCTTGTTTATAAACAATGGATCTAGGGATTAAAGGGACTGATCTTTGTAATTTTAAGCGACCTTTCATTTACAGATGCTTTTGTCCGATTCACATAGGTATGTCCTTTAAACCTTTTCCTGGTCAAAAATCACTTTATGGGAAACTGTAATTAGAAATAACAACTATTCAAAGAGAAAATTATGAATATTTCGTCCAACTTTGAGCATAAAGTGTTTATAATCGACCCAAGTCAGTGTGTTTCTTAAAATTTTGATACCTTTGACAATTGTGTTGATAAAAATAAATATTTCAGCTGGTGATGGGAGAATCGGACCCGGAGGAGTTTTCAGATTTCTTCCAGGATGCTCCGTACCTAGATATAACCTGTGATAATGGGGACTGTCCGCCTCCTCTCTTCCTTCTTCCGCCTCCGCCCCGCCCACCAGATCTGGCGGCGGAGGGTTGCCCCGCCCTCTCACCTTACGAAAGTTGTGACAATATTGTTATCATTGATAGTCAGGTAAAAACTATTTTTCAAAAGTATTTTGCAGATTGTCTCAGTGCCATTTTTGTTTTGGTTATTCACTGTTTATCCTTTAATATCTACTTATAAGGGGACGGTAGACTGTTTATTAAATCTATTGGTGACAATATTGCTTTTATCAAAGATTGACAATATTATGACCACCGTCCTTCGAATTATCAATATTCTATACAAATCATTTGCCGTAGACAGGATAAGACAGGATTGGACAGGAATAGGAAGGATTAGACGGGATAATACAGGATTATAGAGGACCAGATAGGAATAGGAAGGATTAGACAGGACTAAGCAGGAATATACAGGGCTAGATAGGAATAGACAGAAATAGACATTAAAAGACAGAAATAGTAAAGAATAGACAGGAATATACAGGACTAAGCAGGAATATACAGGACTAGATAGGAATAGACAGAAATAGACATTTAAAGACAGAAATAGTAAAGAATAGACAAGAATATACAGGACTAAGCGGAATATACAGGACTAGATAGGAATAGACAGAAATAGACATTTAAAGACAGAAATAGTAAAGAATAGACACGAATATACAGGACTAAGCAAGAATATACAGGACTAGATAGGAATAGACAGAAATAACATTAAAAGACAGAAATAGTAAAGAATAGACACGAATATACAGGACTAAGCAGGAATATACAGGACTAGATAGGAAAAGACAGAAATAGACATTAAAAGACAGAAATAGTAAAGAATAGACAGAAATATACAGGACTAGTCAGGACTAGGGAAGAATAGATGGGAATAGACAGGACTAGATAGGAATAGACAGGATTATAAAAGACTAGATAGGAATAGACAGAAATAGTCAAGAATAGACAGGATTATAAAGGACTAGATTGAATAGACAGGAATAGACAGAAAGTCAGAAATAGTCAAGAATAGACAGGAATAGACAGGAATAGAAAGGAATAGACAGGAATAGACAGGAATAGAAAGGAATAGACAGGAATAGACAGGAATAGAAAGGAATTGACAGGAATAGACAGTAATAGAAAGGAATAGACAGGAATAGACAGTAATAGAAAGGAATAGACAGGAATAGGCATACCAGGACCGGACTAGAACTAACTATACAGGACAAGATAGGACTTCATTGTTGGTTAAAGATGATAACGAGAATATTAAGAGTTACGCTTTAACGTCTTATTTTATATAGTTCAATCTAGATACTGCAGGCAGATATATAGGTCATTCTAGATACTGCAGGCAGATATAGTTCATTCTAGATACTGCAGGCAGATATAGTTCATTCTATATACTGCAGGCAGATATAGTTCATTCTAGATATTGCAGGCAGATATAGGTCATTCTAGATACTGCAGGCAGATATAGTTCATTCTAGATACTGCAGGCAGATATAGTTCATTCTAGATACTGCAGGCAGATATAGGTCATTCTAGATACTGCAGGCAGATATAGTTCATTCTAGATACTGCAGGCAGATATAGTTAAAACTAGTAGCAGATAGGCAATGGTTGCATACAAAGTGCAATGAACTGTTTTGGGGGCAATATTCCATATTTTTTAATAAATATTTTCGTTTAACGATTGACTGGTACTTCAGGTCCACCTAGAAGAGACGTTTCAAAACCTAATAATTGTAGCGGTCAGTTCAGCTGTTCTAGTCATAGCACTTGTTCTTTTAGTTGCTTGCATTTGGAGGTAAATATATATAAAAAATAGATAAATTTATATTAAAAATACATTTACTTTTTTTACAAATGAATAGTTATTTTTCTCGAGGGTTTACTTAAAAAAAAAACGATGATTCAGTTTGAAACTGAAAACTTGAATAAATAAACTTTGTTAAAAGTATTGAATGAATTATTGATACAAAACTGACAAATTGTTAAGAAGTAAAAAATGTATCAATTATTTGCGAGTTTCTGGATTGATTGATTGTTTTGAAGTAAAGTGGGAAAATAAAAAAAAATTAAATTATTGAATTGTATTTTTGTGTTTTATATTCAAAATTTACCAATTTTTTTGTGTTTTTTAAAAACTGTTAATTTGCAGATTAATCAAGTGTTGACACTTAATTAATCCATCATTTATTAATTATCATTAATCATAAAAATCAATTGTCAACTCGGGCATGAAAACTGTGTTGAAACACAAAATAAATATCATCTAATTTATTATTCCTTTATGCTTTTACAACTTCACACTTCTTTTTGCAAAACTTTAAATTGGACTCTTCATCATTTTCCTATTGTTGAAACTCATTAATATTTTAATTAAGTAGTTCCCCCCCCCCCTCTATTCTTCCTTCCAGCTCCATATCATTTCTAACTTGGACTTTCTCGGCCAAGATCCGGGAAAGTTTGATGGTTGAGTGTTTAGTTTGGATTGAATTGGTTCTATAACTCATCTTTGATATTCAATTATGAATCTCTGATTTCAGAAGAAGAAAGTCCGGTGTCGAGGGATGTCATTGTGGTGACGGAAAACAAGATACTTCGGGACTTCAGATTCCAGACTCATTGGAGATGAAATCTGCATCCGAGGTTTATGATAATCCGAACTATTCTCATATTATGATAGGGGGTAAACCCTTCTTTCTCCTCCCTAACGGAGAACTATCGGAGCATGTTCCTGTTCCTGCTCAAGGGGAGCATCATACACCGCGACATACTCAACCTCATCATATATACGAGGGAGGGAGTTCAACCTATAGATCAGGTTCAGATTATGATACTGAGAGCTCAACGTATAAACCCGACTCTGATAGAGCTTCCAATGGTTTCCCTCCGATCTATGAAGAGATAGATAAGTGTAGTAGTGTTGGTTCCAACCATAACTCCCAGGTTGAATCCCAGTTTGGGAGAGCTGAGAGCTCACGAGAACCCGGTGTTCCAACTGAAATAAAAGGTTTTGTGCCTCACCAAACCATGGCTGTGATTCGTAAAGAGGAGAGTCTTCCCCAGACAATTCTACACTCAGAGAGAGGTCCCTGGTCCTCGCATAAATCTGTGAGTCCTAGAAGACCTGGAAACAGGATTCCAACCCGAACTCCGGACTCTGGATCTGTCTACTACTACAGTGATACCTTGAGACGAAGAGGACTTTTGGATACAGGACGTGACTCCGTTCAGGAGTCAGATAGTGGGATAAGCAGTAGATCAGGACACAATACGAGTAGTGAATCCACACCCCAGCCTAGGTTAGAGCTCAATAGATCTATAAGAGGAAGACACCAGCCTGTAGTGAGTAGTGATGAGGATCTTAGCCAAGATATTGCTAGAAGAGCGGATAGAAGAGGGTTTGTTAGTCCAGGACGGAAACCGGAGCTTGCAAACCACTTAAACCATGTTTCTCGAAGACAGGAAGTTAGTCCCTCTGCTGTAATAGATACCCAGATCATTGTCAGAAATACAAATAAGAGGGAACCAAGAGCAGATTTGTGAACAATCATCTGGTTCTTGTAGCACAATCCTTTATCCTGCAAATCATGATAAACCTAGCACCTGGGATCTCTAAAACTTAAAACTTAGTTCCTTAGTTGTGTTTATATCCCGGCTTTCTCCGGTGTTACGCTAAATTTGTTCCTGATTTTGTTCTTTTCTCCTCCTGGAGTAAAAACCTTGTTCTTCCAGATCTTTAGACCAGGAAAAACCCGTGTTCAATCTTAAACAAAAACATTTTTCCACATTTTTACAAGATTGATTTTTGAAATTAAACCCAAAGAACAATTAAATAGATAATTTTAAAATATATGAAACTATTTATATTTTCTCTCTTTTTTAATGAACCAAGTCTATTTTTTACCCAGATACACTACCATGAATTATTTATTCTCTAGGAAAAATTTAGCAAATTAGAAAAGTTTTGTATTGGTTCTCTGTTCAATCCTATACCTTCTTCTAAACAAGCCTAGAACCTTCTCCAACTCAATTAAAGAAAGATCTCTTCATTTGATTAGAAAAGCATTTCAAACTTTTAGATAGGAAAACTTTGCTAAACGTGTAATTTGATAAAGTCACACAAAACCTCCGGCTTAGATTGAAACCTAGACATTTAAACCCCTGTCAGTTATTCAACAACGTGTTTTGATATTCCCAAGTGATTTTGTTAAAATTAGAATTGATGTGTACTCTATTCAATTTGTTTTGCTTTATTCAGCAAAGTGCAAAAATTCTATTAAATTTTCAGCAGAAATTTATGATAATAAAGTTATACTCCCCTTCCTCCCTTTCACACCAATCAACCCCCCCCCCCCTGCTCCCCAAATGTAAAATAACTTTTACCCTCCTCTCTCCTCTCCCCCCGCTCCCTATCTAGAATTAAATCAAGTTTGCAAAATATTCTGGATTAAATACCTCAGGCCTTCTCAACAATTTTTTCAATTCGGATGCCTTGCCTGCTTTGGGGATAAACTAGATTTGAAACCCTAAACCCTGTTTTTCCAGGACACCCTGTCATTCCAGGATACCCTGTTTTCCAGGACAACCTGTTATTCCAGGACACCTTGTTATTCCGGGATATCTTGTTATTCCAGGACACCTTGTTATTCCAGGATACACTGTTTTTCCAGAACACCCTGTTATTTCAGGATACCTTGTTATTTCAGGACACCCTGTTATTCCATGATACCCTGTTTTTCCAGAACAACATGTCATTCCAGGACACCCTGTTATTCCAGGATACCCTGTTTTTCAAGGACACCCTGTTTTTCAAGGACACCCTGTTTTTCTAGGACACCCTGTTTTTCCAGGACAACATGTCATTCCAGGACACCCTGTTATTCCAGAATACCATGTTATTCCAGGATACCTTGTTATTCCAGGATACCCTGTTTATTCAGGACACCCTGTAGCATCATCCCACCAACTGGTAATAAATTTGAGTTCGGATTAAACTGCCCGAATTTACAATTCCAATTTCCTTTAGAATGGGCAAGAGTGGATGCACGTCCACAAATTGTTTTCTTTAAATATTCAAAATTCAAATTTCTTTCAAAATTTTCTCCATTTTACTCAAAGTAAAGACACATGTTGAATTTCAAGTAAAAATATTTCAAAAATAGAATCTTTTTAGATTATTTGAGATTTGTCCAGTCTTTCAAAGGTTGTGTATAGTTGGTTGGGATGCTAGATTTATCTCTGTGATACCAGTTTAGAATAGTCACCAGTAATAAAAATATATATATATATATGTAATCCATCATTATTCACGATAAAAACAAATAAATTTTAAATTATGACTTTATTCTGAAATTGGTTATACGAGTAATAATAAGGAAGATTTTTTATCTTGAACAATGTTAAATTCTCCCAACTTCCTTCGTTGTTTCGGCAGCATTAATACGTTTTTACAGAGAGAACACAGTTATGAACAACAAATTTGCAGAGAGATCAGTCATTTGTTTAAAGAGCACGGTTGTGAATTGAACATGTCATTCTTAAAATTTCGAATCTCTCAAAATTGCGGAATTGGTAAAAATGATGAATTGTCTAAAAAGTGTTCGCAACATAAACTTTATGTTAGGTTAATTTTAGAACAGATTCCCTGGCATTGTTATGATAGATTTAAAAGAATTTAAAAAATTTGATAAAAATTTTTAAAAAAACCTTTTTTCCATGTATTAATGAAAGGATGAGTTTAAATTCTGAAGTATTTCAATTTTTGACGCGGAAAATTCTTGAGATTACTTATTGACATGTTGAGCGTTGACAGATTTTATTTTTTTAATATCAACGATGCCTTGATGAGCCGATAAAATGTTGACCTTTTAAAAAAAATATATTTAGAGAAGCAGCAATTATTAAGATATTTTGATGATTAGTTAATTAATTTATGATGACGGGAGTCCTGCAAAAACCTTCACATAAATAATTTTATTTTGTTCTTGTAAAACTTACAGAGTTCTCGTAAAACACACAAGTTCTTGTAAAAAAAAAAATTCTTGTAAAAAATACAAATTTCTCGTAAAACAAACATAATTCTCGTAAAACGTACAGAGTTCTTTTAAAGCATGCAGAGTTCTTGTTAAATGTACAGAGTTCTTGTAAAACATACATAGTTCTCGTAAAA
This sequence comes from Eurytemora carolleeae, assembly GCF_000591075.1. Lineage (NCBI taxonomy): Eukaryota > Metazoa > Arthropoda > Copepoda > Calanoida > Temoridae > Eurytemora > Eurytemora carolleeae. The sequence goes on along the minus strand of NW_019396086.1, from coordinate 169,349 downwards.
CATACAGAGTTCTTGTAAAACATACAGAGTTCTTGTAAAACATACAGAGTTTTTGGAAAACTATCAGAGTTCTCCTAATACTAACGGAGTTCTTGTAAAGCATTCAAAAGTTCTTGTAAAACATACAGAGTTCTTGTAACACTATACAGAGTTCTTGTAACACTATACAGAGTTATTTAAAAACAAACAAAGCTCTTTTAAAACAAACAGAGTTCTTGTAAACATGCAGAGTTTTAGTAAATTAGAATTAGATTAGAAAAACAGAGTTTTGTGGCAAAACTCAGGTTCTGTACAGAATGCCAGTTGTGCACCAACATGACACATTTCCTTATCTTTTACTATTTACTGTTCTAACCAGTAAACCTAGTTAAACCTTACTCACTCCTAGATCATACATTGATTCAGGTTTCTCTGATGATGTAGCAATTCACTTTTTGCACAAATATTTTTTTGGTAGCTTTAAAATATATTTTTCACTGTAAATTATAAAAATAATGTTAAAACCCTAAACCTAATTTTTCTTTACTAAACTATAATGTTTTAACCGGCAAGAAAGCTGTGGAATAAACGTGCCCAGAACACTTCTAAAAATCTGGCAGTTTTAACAACTATAAATTACAACATATACGACTATAATTCCACTGTATTCTGGTAACCACTGTAGCCAGTCATCTATCTCTATAAATATTTAAATTAGTAATCTCTGTTTGTTTGTCTGCTTGTATGTCCGATCATAAACCATGAACCCCTGTCTACCTCTGATTGGGGTACTCTGTAAAACCAGGGAAATGTTCTTAGTTCGTTCAAAAATTCTAAGTTGAGTGGGTTGAATTTTATACTTATTTTTCCAGGCAAAGCTGGGTTCCCAAGCTAGTCTATATAATATAGCTCTTCGCTCACTTATATGCTCGTTAAAGCTGAACCAAATGGGCGGACGGGGGTGACATGATTTTTAAAAAATTCCACGGGCAACCCTGGGCACTTCTTAAATCAGAATCTTAGACCAAGCGCGGGTAAACGGCGGGAATAACTATGAGTAACCTGGGCAACGTCGGGCAATTTACCTATTTTAACATATAATTAGTCCTTGTATTTCTAAACAACTAACTTGCCAAGAAACCAGGATGGAGCATTAAGAAATAAGTTTCAGATTAGGATTGACTGCTCCGGGTGCTTCTGACAGTTCTGGGTCTTCAACATTATTATTTATCAAGATAATTGTATTAAATTGATCCTAAACGGTTTCAGAAGTTAAACTTCTCTATTATTCTACTATCATATCACAGCTAGCAGTTCATTATATCAAAGACGTGGGGGACCGGGGGGAGGATAAAGAAGATAAGGGGCTAAGTAAGTGCATTTGGGTAGAAAGGAATTGAGTTTTGCCACAAACTCTAATATCTTTGCCATCCAATGTCGTAGACCTCATATATTTCAAACTATAAATTCTGTTAGATCAAATAATCTAAGTTTGAAATGTCTAAGGTTTTCGTCATCAGGTTGGACAGATATAGGGATTAGAAAATTCGAGTTTGTTGCAAAGATTCAACTCCTTTCAGGGGCATTAAAAATCGTACAAAGCTAAGAGTCACTATAAATGCATATATTTATCAAATGTTAAAGCACCATAATTGTTCATTTTTATATTGCAACGTAAAATATAAAATGCATTAAACAATTATTAATTTAAAAAAAACCTTTAGGCACAATCAGTTCAGCCGTTTTGGCTTTACTAGGTACTAAAAAATCCGACAAACAGACACGAAAAATATACATGAGGTTACACAGATATTAAGAATAAAGAATTAGAGTTTCAGGGAAGTTTTCAGCTCCTTAACAACATAAACGAATTGAATCGAATCCAATGTCGTAACCTTAAATATTTCCAACTATGAATTATGTTAGATCTAATAATAAGGTTTAACCATCAGCTTTCAAAGATATAGTGATTAGACAATTTGAATTTGTGGCAAAGACTCAATTCCTTTCTGATCGATTCTATTCTATTATAAAAGTTGTGTTCAGTGTACGCTCCTAATTTTTAACATACAAGATTCATAATTGAGAATTCATACTGTATAGCGCAGTGGTCAAACTTTCACGCCATATACAGAGATACAGAGATACAAGGTATGCAGGGATATAGGGATACAGGGATACAGGGATACAGCCATATACAGAGATACAGAGATAAAGATATGCAGGGATATAGGGATACAGGGATACAGGGGTACAGGGATACAGGGATACAGGGGTACAAGGATACAGGGATACAGGGGTACAGGGATACAGGGATACAGGGATACAGGGATACAAGGATACAGGGATACAGGGATACAGGGATACAGGGATATAGGGATACACGGATACAGGGATACAGGAATACAGGGATACAGCGATACAGGGATACAGGGATACAGGGATACAGGGATACAGGGATACAGGGATATACGGATAAAGGCATACAGGAATACAGGGATACAGAGATACAGGGATACAGAAATACAGGAATAAAGAGATACAGGGATACATAGACACAGATTTATGGGATACAGTTATAATAGTTACAGAGATACTGATTGGTGTAAAGGGATACATGGATACTGGAATGCAAGGATACAGGGACAGAAAGATACAAAGTTAAAGGGTTACAGTGCTATGCAGAGAATCAGAGGTATAGGGATAAAGGGATCAAGGAATCCATTAATAAGTACATACAAGGATACATAGGTACTTGGGTGCTTGAATACAGAGATACAGATTACAGGAATATAGTAACAGAGGGATACAGAGATAAGCCATACAGGATTATAGAGATAAGGCATACAAGGATACAAAGGGGTACAAAAGATTACACTATTCAAAGCAATAAATTTGTATTCACTTTCCATAGTTTTATATTTTCATTTATTAATAAGTAAAACATAATGAAATATTTACTTTTAGGATTTATCATCTAAGATGGGATTCCTTCAACAAACTTGGAGTTTTAATATTTTAAAACTTCTATAACTTTGTTACAACAGTTTTAAACAAATTTGAGAAATCAAACCTGTCAAATTTGTTAAATATTCAAATGTAATATATTCCCCTGTATGATGAAGAAATTAAGGGATCAATCCTTGTCCTGCCTTGTATCCTGGTTGGTCTGAAACCATATATATCCAGGTTAAAGATGGACAAGAAGTTCCGGATTTAACTGCCAAGGTTGGGATTAAGGAAACATTGTTTAATCTTTCATAAATCATCTTGGATTAAGAAATGAGACGAAAACCAACTTGGCAGTCTATCTATCTATCTATCTATTTATCTATCTATCTATCTATATAGCTATCTATCTATCTATCTATCTATCTATCTATCTATCTATCTATCTATCTATCTATCTATCTATCTATCTATCTATCTATCTATCTATCTATCTATCTATATATCTATCTATCTATCTATCTATCTATCTATCTATCCCTCTATCTATCTATCTATCTATCTAATAATGTGTTCTGTCTTCTCTCTGTTCCTTGTTCTCTAAACTGAAAACGCAGGTTATCTCTTGAAAGGGTTTACGTAAATCACTAATTTGGGGAACCTATTATCCAGGTTCCGCCATCTCCTGGTTCTCCATTTCCAGGCTCCCTCTTCTCCGGATCCCTTGTTTCCCAGGTTCACCTTTTTTCCAGGCTCTCTTATCTCCAGGTTTATCTTCTCTGCGAGTTCCTTTTTCTCAAGGTTTCCTCTTCACCAGGATTTTTCTTCTCGATCCAGGCTTCTACTTCTCCAGGTTTCAACTTCTCCGCGAGTTCCCTCTTCTCCAGGTTAACTCTTCTCCGTTTTCTCTTCACCAGGTTCTCTTTTCTCCAGGTTCACACTTCTCCAGGTTTCAACTTCTCCAGGTTCTCTCTTCTCCAGGTTTCAACTTCTCAAGGTTTTCTCTTCTCCAGGTTCCAACTTCTCCAGGTTCTCTCTTCTCCGCGGGTTCTATCTTCTCCAGGTAAACAATGCTACAGTATTCTTTAAATCCAGGTTCCCCTTCTCCAGGTTCTTTAATCTCATCTGTCTGGTTGAAACTAATTTAATTAAATACCGGGATATCTCCCAGGAACCGTCTACAGGGTTCAGAAATCTACTTCGTAATAAAACCTCTTATATTCTCATTTAACTTCCATTAGAAGAAGGTTGGATGAGCAGAGTATCCCGAGGGAACTGCTGTCAGTTCTAATATTTATTCAGATATCTTGTTTTAATAGTTTCAACTTTCCGCAACTTTGTTAAAAGATTTCATTAAACAATTTCTCTGATCTTATATTCAGTGTTGTTCCTCTCATCAAAGCTAAACCACTCATAAGCTCTCTTCTTCTCTTCCATTACAAGTTGGATAAATGTTTTTAAAGTTTTTAACCTTTATTAGTTGCTAGCGTAGCGTTAGAGTACCTAGCGTTGTCAAAGGTTAAAAAGAAAAAAAAAGAAAAAATGAAAAACTAAGAAACTAAGAAACTAAAGTGAAAAAATGAAGAAAAAAAATGAAAAACTAAGATCTTCCCTAAAAATAAAAATTTCAGTCAATTTGGCCCAGCCGTTTGGCCAGCTATATCTAATATATATATGTATAAGCCAAGAAAGAGCTTTATTATATAGATTTATGTTTTTTTTTATTATTTCAGAAGATTGTTAACAAAATGTTATGTTAGATTTACAACTATACTTTATAAACTTTTTTGTGATGTCTATGATTTATCTCCGTCCTTTATTTTTCAGAAAGAAAATTATGAATTTCTTAAAACTTCACGCCACGACCAATAAACAAAGCGTGATGCACCTTATTTACCTTGATATTCAAAAAGTTTGAAATGGAAAAGAAAAAACACGAAACATTCACTGAAAAAAATGTAGTGGAAAGTGAAGGTTCTATGACCAATCTCCACATCTTAATTATCTGAACTAAGTATTTAAACTACATGGCTAGCCCCTTTGAAAAAAAATATTCTTACCTAGCTTTGTGCCCCCCCCCCCCCCCAACCTGAGATAACAGGGTTAACATCAAAGACCCAGACTGTATACAACACTTTTTCTCAAATATGGAAAATGAAAAATGGAAAGAGAGCGAGGAATGAATTCTAATTCCATCCTGCACTCCAGGTTAAAAGTTTATCATGTTTCTTAGAATTATTTTTCAGTTTCTATTGTTTTTATTTTATTTGCTTCAATATTTTCTTTATGTGTAATTTTAGTGGTGTCACAAAAAACTCGTTTTTTCATTTTTACAAAAAGTTGTTAAAGGTCACCTAGAGTATACTAAGATTAGTATAAAAGAATGATTTCGTAAATCCTTTTAAGTTGATAAATACACTTTTTTTGAACAGTATATATAAACAGGTTTGAGAAATTATCTACATATACATCCTGTCTAATCTCTCGTAGAGTATAATACAGAGATCTGAGATAAAATCAGTCTAGACTAATTAGTAACACTTTTTATCCTTAGTTAGAATATGCTGGTAAGTGAAAAACTATAGTTTTATGTACGTTTATATAAATATATTTATATATATCTGGATAATATATATAATATATACACATGTATGTATATAGATATATTTTTAATCATTTTAATACTTGATATGGAATGAAGTTCACCAACACTTTTTCGAAAAATGTGTGTTTAGACCAGGGTACAAACTTTACACTAATAAAATAAAAAATAATCTGTGTTTTATATTTCAATATCATTTATGAATATATGAAAACAGAAATTGTTTTGATAATATACAATTGTTTTTTTTATATAAATGCGTTTTAATGTAAACTGTTATTTTTAAATACAGGTATTTTATGATTGAATTGTTTTTTTAAACTTTAGCATAATAACTGTCAATCTACATGTCCCATTCACGGTCTTATATTGGACTAGATTGGGAACCCAGCACTGCCCTGAGACCGAATTTAAAGAATTTATTAGAGATCAGGGTGCGATTTTATCTTAGGCAAAATAAATTATACATTAATTAGAATAACTAGAGTTTAAAGTAATTTTCTGACATGTACTAAATATACTTAGAGAGTTGCTTCTTCTGATTAGATTCCCAAATTACTTTACAGAGATTCTCAATAAAAAATGTTTAATTTTCAGATAGATAGATTGTACAGTCAAAGGCTTTAAAGTTATTGTTATTAATCGGACAAACAACTTTTTAAATAAAGGGTATTTTGAAATCACACTGACGAGCTGATGTTAGGATAGAAAAAAAAGAAAATCGACATTCTTATTACAAAGTGAAAAAAAATTCTTTTTGATTTTTGAAAAATGTCGATTTGACTAACCCCAGGCACCTATGGGTTTGCTCAACTAATTTCAGCCTTTTCGGTCCAGCTATAGCTAACATATAACAAATGTATATGAGCGAAGAGCTAATTATTATAAAGAAAATCATAAAAAAAAACTCCAGAACTTGGATAGAATAGTTTTCTAAAATATTATTTTCATGTTGTGTGTTTAAACAAATCGTGTAGTGCAAAATTAGATATTTATCAATGTAAAAGCACTATTTGCATAAAATGTGAATCAAGATGCAAAATATTTGCAATTTTAGAACCTCCAACGTTGCAGAATTTATTTGCGTCTGAAAGAAAAACCCCAGTTAGAGAATATATTCAAGCTTTGTTTTTCCATGGACTGAACATACAGTTAGATATCCATATATTCATTTATTCATATCCATATATTCATTTATTTATATCCATATATTCATTTATTTATATCCATATGTCCATATCCGTATATCCATGGATACTATTGTGGCCGTGTGGAGGTTGATGAATGCTTGATCAAGACATTGCTGTTTTATACAAAAGTTGCAAATGAATTGAGTCTTTGTAACAAACTCTGGTTTTCTAATACCTATATTTTTTCCACCTGATGGTGTAAACCTTTGATATTTCAAACTTGGTTTTTTTTTCATCTAACAGAATTCATGGTTTGAAATATCTAAGGTCTACGGCATTGGATTACAAAGATATAGATATTAGAAAATCATAGTTTGTGACAAAGACTCAATTCCTTTTATATGTGTACTTTTATTTATGCAAAAAGATTGTTCTTTGCTAAATATAAGACAAATATAAGAGAAGAAAGTTAACAAATCTTTTTCTTGAATCAAGCTTATCTAGCTTTTGACATATGTAAAAGATATATACCCCCTCCCCCCCCCCTCCTCACACCTCTTCCTTCTAGAGCCTTAAACAAGGTTTAATTACAAACTCCCTTCTCATTTAAATAATTAATATTTTACTTCAGGTCGGAGAAATTGTTAATTAATATTGCAATAATACGGAGAACTACATGAACCTTGATAACTAGGTTTAGTATTATTCTTATTTGGAGAACTAGTCTCAGTCTTACATGAACCTTGATAACTAGGTTTAGTATTATTCTTATTTGGAGAACTAGTCTCAGTCTTACATGAACCTAGATAACTAGGTTTAATATTATTCTTATTTGGATAACTAGGTTCAATCTCATCCTTACTAAGTTTTATGTTTCAGTCTCACCCAGGGAATAAGAATAAAGGGAAGGGAAATGGCGCTGGTCTGGCATGAGAAAGCCAGTCGCACTGCTTAGCAGACGGTTCGTTAATACACACGCACACTCTTTTGGTACAGAAAACATAACATGATTACAGTCAAGGAAATTGCAGAACACTGTCGTCAATTATAATTATGCTTGAATAACGACTTGTTTATTGTAAACTTTAATCAAGTTATATTCTTTGCATGAAAATTTGGCTTATAGTGTTGCCTTAAATATGCAAATAATATACTACATTTATAGTTATACTTTTTTTAAGTAAACAATTAACAAAAAACAAATGTACTCTCTTAGACTGTACAAATACAGAGATTCTTATGTACTGTATATACCTGCAGTACACGCCTTCGGTTCGTTCTTACTTACACACACTCTTTTGGTACAGACACACACACATGACGTTTCCGCCCCCTGGTCTCACCTTGAGAATTATTCTTATAGAATCTTAAGACAAAATTATAGTGTTATCTTCAAAAGTTTAACTTCGTGGTAAGAGAGAACTCAAGAGTCAAACCACAGTGTTTTTTAAACCTGGAGAACTTGATCTAGTCTCATCCTAACCTAAAGAACTTGATCCAGATTTAATTGAACCCGTAGAAGTTAAGTCTAATAACATGGAAAACTTGATCCTGTCTTATTGAACCTAGATAACTTGGAAAGTCTCATCCTTACCTGGAGAACTTTACAATTTTAATATCTAGAACTAGGATATGTAGTGTTTAATTCTAACTTGGAGAGCTTGATCCTTTCTTATTGAACCTAGTTAACTAGGAAAGTCTCATTCTAACCTGGAGAACTTTACCAGTTTCATTTTAATATCTAGAACTAGGATATGTAGTTAAATTCTAACTTGGAGAGATTGGTTCGCCAATACAACCAATACAACTAGATCAGGCCAGGGACCATATTTTCTATAGACAATAGATTTTTCCAATATAGATAGAACACTAGGTGTCGTCTTTTCAACTTTTCAAGATTTAGGTGTTTTTTTTTGTTTACAATAACCCTGAGATAGAAGTCCAGAGGAGTAACGCGCATGCTCTCTCTCTGTCTTGTAACTCAACGCGACATGCTCGTATCTGTATTGTTATTAATCTATGCTATAGACTAAAAATTACAAAGAATTTGTTGATATATTCTAGAAGCTGAAAGTGTTTTGACCCGTGTCAAAACTTCAGTTTTTCCTCTCACCAAATATGATTGTTTGTTTTAAGAAGAAAAATGTTTGTTCAGTGAAACCTCAGAGAACGAGAAGTAGGGATGGGCAAAACTCGTTTTTAAACGGAAATAGATTTTTTGTTTTTAAACGAAAAAAAAACTATTTTTTTCAGTTTTTCGTTTTTAAACGTAAAAGAGTTTATCAGTTTTTTTTCAAAACGATTTTTTCAAACGTTATCCGTTTTGAAAATTTCAAAACGATCAAGAAAAAAGTCTGTTTGGGAAAAAACGTTTCGTTTAAAAGCAAAACGATTTCCAAAATGGACTCTCAGAAGGGAAAACGATCGTTTTGTAAAAAAATAGAAAACGATGCCCATGAGGTAGGACGGAGAAACAGCAGTTTATTTATTCGAGTAGAATTCGTCCTGTTTAGATTTTATGCTTAAAGGGAATGTCGATGTAATTTTAAGTGACCCATATAATAAGGGTCATGTCCGATTCACAGCAACCCTTTATTTGATCAATGATAACGAAAATATAATCTCACAATTTCATCTATTAATTCTGATCAGACAAAACTTTAAAGGGTACTGTTGGGAATCGGAAATGCTATAAAAGGGAAGATCACTGTAAATTACGTTTACAGTCCCTTTTTTTCTGTTTTAATGCAAAACCCTTTAGTTATTATTTACGAATATTCAAGCTAATTATAAATGTCAACTTAAATAATGGAAAATATTTCTAAAATATAATATTTTCAGAATACTTCTTATTTTATTTATTTTATTGGAAACTGGAAACTGGATACTAGATACTGGATACCGGATACTGGATACTTAATATTGGGTACTGGATACTGGATACTGGATACAAGATAATGGATACTGGATACTGGATACTGGATACTGGATACTGGATACTGGATACTGGATACTGGATACTTCATATTGGGTACTGGATACTGGATACTTGATACTGGATATTGGGTGCTGGATACTGGATACTTGATATTGGCTACTGGATTGTGGAAACAGGATACTGGATTATGATTACTTAATACTGGATACTGGATCTTAAGTACTGGATACTGGATAACGAATACTGAATACTCAATATTGGATACTGGATACTGGATACTAAAACCTGCAGGCTAGTCATGATATTCTGAATCTTTTTAAAATATGTTAAAGAAATGATTTTAATTATACAGCAATTCCATTCATTTAAAGGTATGATGCATTGCATATTCCCCTTGTCAATATTTCAGAAAACTGTGACTTTCGATCACAATTTGAGCCCTTTTACAAAATTTTATAGACTTTTATTTTAAATACTTTTTTGTTGGCATAAACATTTTGAACGAAAAAGTAAAACATAAACAAATCTGTAAGTCTAAAGACTGTAGAGTTAAAGACGAAAACACGTTTGATTTCAAATAAAAGAAACCGAATGCATCTCTCTCTCGTTAGTTCAGGGTGATATGCCTTGATTGGTACCGTATATTACAGAACTGAACAGTTCTATGCCTCGTGGATTAACAAGAGGGTTTAAGTTGTATCTTGAAACATAGATACCTGAGAATACGGAAGTATAAGCCTGGATTGGTACTGTATTACAGAACTGAATAGTTCTATCCCTCGTGGATTAACGAGAGGGGTTGAGTTGTATCTTAAAACAAACATAGATACCTGGAGTTATAGATCGAGTTGTACCTGGATTGATACGGGTCTGAGAAACTGTTATGAGGTACGGCATTTACTACATTACTAAGTGAAATGAGTTTTATAATTTAATATAGTTAGTAAAAGTACTTTTAGAAATACTTAGTGACATGACTTCGTTGTATTTCATATTGAGTAAAGGGAGTTTGGGAAGGGGTGGTATTTTTTAAATTTCAGTTCATAACAGAGATCTTTTATTTTTTTCATTTGCTTAAAAGCACCTGAAAATATTGCAAGGGAAAAGTGGAATACCTTTAAACAGAACTATCGTGGCAAAGGAATTGAGTCTTTGCCAATCTGATCTTCTAATTCCTATATCTTTGCAACCCAATATCTATAGATATCTATAGATATCAATAGATAGTTTAAATTATAAATTCAGAGTTGAAAACTTTAGAATTGTACATTTAATCCCTATTACTAAATCTATGAATTCACTGTTGACGCTTATGATTTTCTACTTAATCCTCACTTTTTGGATATCCCTGCTGGATTACACCAATCAGAGTTCGCTCATTGATTTCGCAGGCTAAATTTAAAAATTTCTCGACTTCTGATTGGTTGTTTGTAAAAAGGTTAGATTAATCTTGAGACAATAAGTATTGATCTCGCTATTCAACATTCTAAAGTTTTCAGCTCTGTTAGGTCAAATAATCTAAGTTTTACATATCAAAGCTTTACACCGCCAGGAATTAGAAAATTTGAGTTTGTGGCAAAAACTCAATTCTTTTACTAAGGAATTGAGTCTTTGCCACAACCTCGGATTTTCCCATCCCTATATCGTTAACCTGAGGGCAAAATCCTTTGATATTTCAAACTTAGGTTTTTTGATCTAGAGGAATTCATAGTTTGAAATATCTAAGGTCTGCGACATTGGGTTGAAAAGATATAGAGATTAGAAAAACAGAGTTTGTGACAAAGACTCAATTTCTTTAGTAAGAACTTTCTAGTATGCACAACCTCAATCGTTTGATAACTATATATTTGTGGGTTGAGAATGAGATTATGAAGTGTTATAAAGGTGATATTTACAAATTGATACAATATCCGCCAAATGAATCATCAATAAACTGAGGTGAACTTTTTCAACCTTAAGCAGGAAATTGCTCCCATATCATAGACCCCTGTATTATGAGCAGGAGATACATGACAGCATACAAATATTAGAAAATATTGTTTACGGGGAAATTTTTGTTTATCGGTGTAAACCGCGTTAGAAAAATAATCATATTAAAGGGATTGTTCACCACATTTCAATATGGTAACACCAGATTTTGAATTGAGAAATCATTAAACTTTCAAAACGATTAAATGATTTAGATTTTAAGAAATAGACAAAAAATAAAACCGGAGTTTCTTGCGATCACGAAAGGATTAAATTGAGAATAGTTTCCTCATGGATATATTTTAAAGCTAAGATTGTTCCTAGCACCCAAACTACGGGCCCTACAGGGTTACCCGCAAAGGATAAGACTACAAAAAGACCTGAAAATTTTTAAAGATGACAATTCCAAGATTCTTTTATAACCTTTTCAATAATTGTGCTTAGAAAAAAAACAAGCTTACAGTTGCAGGGAATTATAAATATGAGTAAACAAGCAGGGTAAATTCCCTACAGTCGTCTTTGAAGTCTCATTCTTTGTGTACTACCCTGTATATTCATTTTTAATACCAAATATATTTGCATGTGTTGAGAAACTAATTTCCGCATTATGCATTTTTAAATTTAACGAAAATATTGAATATTCTTTACTTTCAGGAAGTTGCCAAAGTATTGAAGGAAAAATAAAATCAGAGAAATCAATGTTAATGTTCCAAAATTTTAAAAAGAAAATTTGTTTATGACACCCCAAAAAAAAGAATGAAAGATTATTTTTATAATAATAAAATGAATCGTTTCTGTAGAAACGACCAAAAAGTCATTGTTTATGGCGTTTGTGTTTGTCTGCTAGTTTGTTTGTACCAAATAAACGTAAAAATAGCTTGTAGCTTATAGGTCCAAAATGTTGCGTATAACTAACTTTACCACTGTTGAAAATCTAGATAAAACTCCTCTTCGCTCATATATATTTGTATGTATATTAGCTATAGCTGGCCAAACGGTTGGACCGACTGGGGTGAAATTTGTTTAGGAAACCCATAGGTACCGTGGAGTAACAAAGGCTAAACAAAATTTTCTTCAAACTAAAAAAAATAAAACAGAAAAATATTCAAATGTCTTGTTGTTGCCTAGAAATAGGGATTGCAGATGGATCAGCACAAAAAAATAAGGGGGCGTGAAGCGCTCTGTAATTTTATTAATGTATAAGTATATTTGATTTGAATATTTAATGAAAGTTTAATGTAGAATGATTACTCTTGGTTAGGAGGGAGTAAGGTTGGATAATCAAGATATTCTCCTGGTCTAAACTACACCCTATAGCTAGGTTCAAGATCACGTTTCTCTCCGAGCTATTTTCAGGTTTAATACAACCCGGAGAAAATAATTATTATTTTATTATTCCATTGAATTGGAAAATAAAACTTGAATAAGGTGCAACAATTTTGGAATAGTTGGAAATATAAACGGTTTGTAATGTAACACTATCTATCTATCTATCTTTCTATCTATCTATCTATCTATCTATCTATCTATCTATCTATCTATCCATCTATCTATCTATCTATCTATCTATCTATCCTGTATAAGAAGGAGAGCTATAGAGTCAGGTATTCAAAAGTCTCGTTAGCACATTCCCAGCTTGATGTAGGTGACACCTTGAAATTAAAACATTCCCTTCACCACCACACCACATATATATATATATATATATATATATTTCAGTTTTTAAACTTCACATTTTATTCAAAACAGAATTATACTAAACAAAATGTTTCACGCCTCACGAGAATCCTCACCAGTCAAAATATATGTACATATGTTTCAAAAAATGTCAACTATTTTAAACCAAATTAATATCGTTCCCAAATTATTACTTTACATACAGAGTGTCCCATATCATATTGGATTATCTCCAAGATTTAACGCTGAATTAAGCACATAATACTCAAAAAACCTAGTGTTTTCTGGATGCAAAGGAATTGAGTCTTTGCAACACACTCTGATTTTCTAGTCCTTGTATTGTTCAAACCAAATGTCGTAGACCTTAGATATTTCAAACTATGAATTATGTTAGCTTAACTTATCTAAGTTTAAAATATCAAATGTGTACAACATCAGGTCTCTAAGATATTGGAACTCGAAAATTTAAGTTTGTGGCAAAAACTCAATTCCTTTTTATATTAGGCTTATGATTTTCTTAAAAAATGATTTCTTTTTTTAAACTTTCTAATTAGTATCAAAAAACGAAACGAGCCATAAACGATCCGAAATGATGTGGGATACCCTGTATATAAGCTTGGGAGCCCAGCTTTGCCTGAAAACTAACCCTAATTAAGAACATTTCTTTGATTCTACAAAGTTCCTCAATAAAACTATAAGGCAAATCGGTCAAGGGGTTCATGAGTTATGATCGAATATCCAAACAAACAGACAACAGAGATTACTACATTCTATTCCTTTAAATTCCAGAAAACACTCCCTCAATGCTAGTCTTCCTTCCCCTTCATGAAAGCTGTAAAATTAAACATTATTCAGGGGTTAGATGATGTTATGAAGCAATAATTCAAGTTTCGCAGGCTTTAACTATTTTTCTGACATAATTTGCTGTAAATTCGAAATTTAATATGCTCATAATTTCATATCACACTCTGATAAAACACAGTCTCATTCATATTTAACCCTGCACTCTGCATTATTTTTTACATAGATAGATAGATAGATTGTCATCAGACAATAAAATAGTCAACTAAGCTACTTTTCAGGGTTTTTAATAATGAACTATATATATTGGAATAACAGGGTTGTAAGTATAAACTATATATTGGAATGACAGGGATGTAAGTATAAACTATATATTGAAATGACAGGGATGTAAGTATTAACTATATATTGGAATGACAGGGTTGTAAGTATAAACTATATATTGGAATGACAGGGTTGTAAGTATAAACTATATATTAAAATGACAGGGATGTAAGTATTAACTATATATTGGAATGACAGGGTTGTAAGTATAAACTATATATTGAAATGACAGGGTTGTAAGTATTAACTTTATATTGGAATGACAGGGTTGTAAGTATTAACTATATATTGAAATGACAGGGTTGTAAGTATAAACTATTTATTGAAATAACAGGGTTGTAAGTATAAACTATATATTGAAATGACAGGGTTGTAAGTATTAACTTTATATTGGAATAACAGGGTTGTAAGTATTAACTATATATTGAAATGACAGGGTTGTAAGTATAATCTATATATTGGAATAACAGGGTTGTAAGTATTAACTTTATATTGGAATTTGTAAGTATAAACTATATATTGAAATGACAGGGTTGTAAGTATTAACTTTATATTGAAATGACTGGGTTGTAAGTATAAACTATATATTGGAATGACAGGGTTGTAAGTATTAACTATATATTGAAATGACAGGGTTGTAAGTATTAACTATATATTAGAATGACAGGGTTGTAAGTAAAAACTAACGGATGATATGATACAGCTCATTCATTTAGTTATTTGATACGTTAAGAGATATTTACACAAATAACATGTGTTGATAGATGGATAACTACCAGATATAGATGACATATATAAAATAGATTAAATTAAAGCTTGATTCACAACTGTATTCTTTAAACCTACATAAGGTAACAATGAGGAAGATATTGCCATTTTTTTATCCTAGAATTTGTTGACTTTGATCAATTTCCTTCTATTGTTTCTGCTGTGTAAATCCTTCAGGCACTTTTTTCTATCCAATAAACGTCAAAACGGCTGAACCGATCGGGCTCAATTTTTTTGTGAGACCTTGCGTGACCTGAGGGAAGGTTTATTGCTAATCGAATTTCAAAAAATTTGGCGCGAAGCGCACTAAAGGCTCAGTACACTACAATTGCAAATTAGAAGTTTCAGATTAAAAAAACAAAGATAGTTCAATCATTTAAGTTATAAATGGTATTGTTGTAAATTTAGCATGTATTGTAACCTTTAGAATACAGGATCTTTCGAAATTAAGTCAACAGTTCCTTTAATCCAAATATTTTTCTACATTCTACAAGTTCTACTACCACATCACTTCCGGTGCAAAATCCCCCTTCCGTTTCCCACATTTTAAATTATTGTAAAATTTCTCTGATTATTGTATTATATTGTATGATAAATGTTCGTGATATAAGTTGGGATTATCGATGGAAAGAGAGGATTGGATCTAAGGACAATGTCATGAAATGTCAATCAAAATTAATCCGGGAAATAGGTTTCCCCTTTATCCGCCATCATGGAATCATGGAAACTTTTATTTCTATATCAGACTCAAGGTTACTGTATTTCTTTATGCTAATCTTTTATCTCAAACAGAAAAAAAAATAAGTATTCTTGATTTTAAGGGTACCGTTGTGAATAGAACCTGGAGCTCTATTAATGGAGGGTCTGGAAATTACGTCTTTAGTCTCTTTAACAGAGGGAATGGGAGGGAAGGAAACCAGGGAAGGAAAGGGATGACAAGGGAAGAAAACCAAGGAAGAAGAGGGATGAAAACGAAAAAAAAACTAAGGGAGAGGAGGGATGAAAACGGAAGAAAACTAAGGAAGAGGAGGGATGAAAACGGAAGAAAACTAAGGAAGAGAAGGGATGAAAACGGAAGAAAACCAAGGAAGAAGAGGGATAAAAACGGAAGTAAAACAAGTAAGAGGAGGAGGGGTAAAAACCGAAGGAAACCAAGGAATCAAAGGGATGAAAACGGAAGGAAACCAAGGAAGAGGAGGGATGAAAACGGAAGGAAACCAAGGAAGAGGAGGGATGAAAACGGAAGGAAACCAAGGAAGAAAGGGATATAGATGGGAAGGAAACCAAGGAAGAGAAGGGATGAAAACGTAAGGAAACCAAGGAAGAGGAGGGATGAAAACGGAAGGAAACCAAGGAAGAGGAGGCATGAAGACGGAAGGAAACCAAGGAAGAGAAGGGATGAAGATGAAAGGAAACCAAGGAAAAGAAGGGATGAAAAGGGAAGGAACCAAAGAAGAAAAGAGATATAGAGGGAAGAAAACTAAGGAAGAGAAGGGATGAAAAGAGAAGGAAACCAAGGAAAAGAAGGGATGAAAAGGGAAGGAAACCAAGGAAAAGAGGGGATGAAAAGGGAAGGAAATCAAGGAAGAGAAAGGATGAAAACAGAAGGAAACCAAAGAAGAGAAGGGATGAATAGGGAAGGAAATTAAGGAAGGTGAGAGGAATGACATGAGAAGTCTCAATGTCAAGATTTGAGCAGGATAAAGACGGGATCAACTTGAACTTCTTGAGATTAAGGTCAAGTAAAAACGGATCCATGAAATCTCTGAATATTGAAGCTGGAAGCTAGAATCGGATTTGTGTAATGGGCTGGAAAATATTCAACCGGGAAAAATGGGGCGGAAAAGAAAACAAGAGAGAGAGTGAGAATGTTTCACATTTTTAAAAGTAGCTTGATTTGATCATTCAGAGCGTTAAAACGACAAAATGTTATTATGATGTCGGAGGACGAGGGTGTAGGGTGGCTGCTCTTTTAGGGTTGGGATGGATCCATATTTTTTAAGATAAAAAATAATATTAAAAAGCAAATATATTTAAAAACACATTCGTTTAAAATTATATAGCAGAGACCCAATGCAATTTTTTTTCTTCGATTTAACATATTTTTTTCGAATGCATCGCTAGAATCGACAGAGTTTCCTCGAC
This sequence comes from Eurytemora carolleeae, assembly GCF_000591075.1. NCBI lineage: Eukaryota > Metazoa > Arthropoda > Copepoda > Calanoida > Temoridae > Eurytemora > Eurytemora carolleeae. The sequence goes on along the minus strand of NW_019396086.1, from coordinate 152,068 downwards.
CTAAAATTGTTTTAGCTCTACTAAAGATAATATGTCGTGTACGAGAAGGATATTGACACACAGAATGAAACAAAAAAAGAACATCTTTATTTAAAGAATAATGGGCGCGAGGCACCCTAGATTTTAACTTTACAACAACTGTTAATCTTTTTTTGTCAAATAAAGTTTTATGATCTCGGCACGGGTTTCAACCCCTTACTCGTTGGTTAACATGCAAATGTGGATCAGCATGAAAACTTTAGGAAATTTACTTTATTATACTCCAGGTCTAGTTTACAACTGGGGCATGTTGTAAATATCCAAATCTAAAGGTTGTGTGTTCCTTGAAGTACCTAATTGCACCTTGATTAGGAGAGGAGCAGCTGAGAAAATAAAATTCCAGTTTATTTAGCATATTTTGAAATTAATCCTTATCTTTTAATCATTAGTTTTGCTGAATCACCTAAATGAAGAGATTATCATATAAAACCACGAATAAATTCAGAACTTTGGTCCAAGAAACCCTTTATATCGAAGGGAAGAAATAGGAAACTTTGGTCATATCATCTTCCTCTTTCGGAGGGTTGGAGGAGAGATATTACAAACCTTCGTCCTTCCTATTACCTTCCTTTGTCAGAAAAGAGGTATTACAAACCTTGGTCCTTTCACCTTCCTTTGTCGGAGGAGAGATATTTCAAACCTTGATAGGACGTCCTATCATCTTCCTTTGTCGGAGGAAGGATATTACAAACCTTGGTCCTAGCACCTTCCTTTGTCGGAGGAGAGATATTACAAACCTTGGTCCTAGCACCTTCCTTTGTCGGAGGAGGGATTTCGCAAACCTAGGTCCTAGCACCTTCCTTTGTAGGAGGAGAGTTTTTAAACATCTTAGTCCTATCATCTTCCTTTGTCGAAGGAGAAATATTACAAACCTAGGTCCTAGCACCTTCCTTTGTCGGAGGAGAGTTGTTTAACATCGTGCTTCTTTCTTTGTCGGAGGAGTCCATGGTCCAGGTTAGAAAAAGGAGGGGAAATAAAACTTGCTTTATAAAAACTTAAATTTATTTTACAATTAACTTTATTTTTGTCCTCTCTATCCCTCCTGTTACACCGAAATTCCCCATATTTTATTAAAATTATTAATTGAAAAAACATGCTACGTCATTTAATGGCTGAGCTTGTATTGTTGGTTGTCAGACAGAATATATACGTATATTTATTCCCTTAGGGGGTACTTTGTATCCCCAAATATACACTTATGCTTTACTTCCTATTTAATTTTCAACCAATCCCCTAAACAGCTTTAAGATTGATCAAACTCAAATTTTATGTCAGAATACGTGTCAAATTTGCTGGACACATTCACTTCAATATTTTTATTCCATTCTCAGTAGAGATGTACAATTTTACGACATTTCTAAACCATTTAAAGTTTTGAAAAGAAATGAATATAATTTGCTGGTTGAACAAATTTGGAATTAATGGCTTGAAATAGGTTTTCCAACCGTTCCATTCGTAGATATACTTTTCAATTCAAACCTTTCAAAATTATATCCTACTTTAAACCTTCAGATTTATTCTCAAACGGTTGGAACAAAAATGGTCCAGAATATGATTTAAAGGGACTGTACACGTATTTTCAAATAACATTTTTTTTAAAACACTACATGTCCGTTAAACTTTCGCCTGAGCAAAAATGACAAAGTATTTTTTAGATGTTTAAATTGATTATTTTTATTATAAGTAAAGAAATGGTGAGTTAGTAAACAAGAAAATGTAATGTACTGCAAGCTGTTTACATTTAATTTGTGTGGGAGGAATGTATACACGGTAAAAAACTTGGAGTTTAAGGTGTGAAAATGTTCTTTTTTTTACATGTAATATGTCCGGTGTGTTTACTAAAAGTTGAGGGAAGTAGGATTTGTGTTCACATTTTCCTGGACATAGGGTAGAACCTTACCTTAAACTAGTTTCTGGCCGAATCTAATACGTCATAGAAAAGAGTGCACAAACCCTTTCCCACTCACCTATCCTATCTTTCACTTTGCTTGTCAGGGTGTCTGTCTGTTTTGGTGTTTTTCTGTCTGTTTTTTTGTATCCAATAAACGTCAAAACGGCTGAACCGATTGTGCATAAATTTTTGTGAGACCTCACGTGACCCCAGGAAAGGTTTATGGATGATAGAATTTTCAAAAATTTGCCTCCATCAAAATTCGATTTTCATTAAATTATATATACTAGGCTTTCTGGGCTTCTATTTAAATTATGAACCTGTTCTTTTTCTGTACATCGCATCGCATATCATCTGTACAAACAAAAAATTGCGGATTTCATAAAAATGTCGTAGATTTAAAAAAATTTTCAAAAATTTAATGAAAATCGAATTTTGTGGGAGACAAATTTTTATGATTTTGATATTTCATAACCCTTTCCAGTGATCGCGCGAGGTACCACAAAAAATTTGACCCCGTCGGTTCAGCCGTTTCGACGTTTTTGGATACATACAAACAAACAAGCAGACACCCAAGCAAAGCATATATATATATAGATATTGTGTATGTTATTGATAAACTTCTACTTTCTCTGAAATAATCTCTGTCTGTATTTTGATATGATAAGAAAATCAAAAATCCAGGTTAAATCATTCATATTTTTAGAAAATCCGGGAAATTATGTCAAATTCAAACTTTTTGCTGAGCATTACGATTTCAGATTCGGCTGGTGGATATTGTTTCAATATTTAGGGATTTGTTTATATATTTACTTATAGCACAATCTTGTCAGTTTATTTTTGATAATTTAGAATCCTGAATGGTTTGTCGAGAATTTGTAAAACTAACTACAACTAAGTTCATCCTGTAAGCATTGATATTTTGATATTTTCATATTTTAACCTCTAATACAACAAAACTAGACTTAAAGACGTTTACTTCTATATTTAGAATATAAATATATTGTGAATAAGTGTGGACTAAAGAGTAAAAAGAAAATCAAAAACGAAATATCTTTATTTAACGGGAGAAAAAGGATACCAGGCAGGATATGAGACCTGTGTGTATTTTATACCTGGGTCAGTCCATATGAAATCAGTAGGTACCCCCTAGTGCTACTGACTTTGGAAAAAGTGGCTGATTTCAAATGGACTGACCCACCTATTTAAATTGTAAATTTACATGTAAATTGTAAATTTTCATATGTATATCTATATATATATATATAAGGTCTGTTTGTTTGTTTGTCCGATCATAACTCAGGAACCCCCTGGACCGAATTGCCTCAAGGACGTTAGTTTGGCCGCTAGTTGTCTCTGCTCTCGATGCTTCTAAAGTTTCTGCACACCTATCGACAAAAATATTGTCGTTTAAAGTACATCGTACATGAAACAATTCGTTGAAAAATTATCAATGATTATAGTTTGTAATATCTGAATGATATGTTTGGAATAAAATTATTTTTTTTCTATCCGTATCGAATAGATAATAGTAAGATTAGTAGCGATCACCATCGATAATTTTTCGACGTAAGCCTATACCCCCTTTCATTTTACGCGAACACTCCCTTTAACCAATTGTACATTTTTTCATTTAAAGACCATTATGAGAAGGATCTAATGTAAGCAACAACAAAAAACTACCTTCAATTTCATAAAAAAGCACATCTAAAACTTGGCCTTTATTAATATTATTTTTAAACATTTATATATAATTAAAATCAATGTATTGATATAATTCATTGAACTTTGTAATATGAATACTCCGAGTTCTCCGATTATGAAAGCGTAGATTCGGTTTTATGAATGGAAATTTGTTTTCTATTTAGTTTATAAATCAATAGAAAGTATATTGTTTAATATTGTTTAATGTTCACTGTAGAATAACAAAATCATTAAAGGGATGAAATATTGCTTGATTTATTTATACATAGTTGTAAAGGGTGTAACAGTAGAAATGGTTTCTCGGGATTCCGGATATTTAAGGATCTAAGGGTTTTCAGATCTGAGAATCCGGGGTGTACATATACTATAATGATGCAGGGTGTCCAACGATAAAGTCAAAGAACCACGGTGTTCTATGAATCAAGGATGTCCAAGATTCCAGGGTTGTTCAAGGATCTAATGGTATCCCAGAATCCGGGGTGGTTTATGGCGTCCTGGAATCAATGGTGTCTCAGGATCCAGGGTGTCCCATTAACTATTTTTTCAATGGAACCTTGGTGTCTTAGAACCACCAGAGTCTCAGGATCTATAGCGTTACATGATCCAGGGGGTCTCTTGAACTATAGAGTTACATGATCCAGGGTGTCCCTGGAACTATAGGGTTCCAGGATCCAGGGTGTCCCAGGAACTATAGAGTTACATGATCCAGGGTGTCCCTGGAACTATAGGGTTCCAGGATCCAGGGTGTCCCAGGAACTATAGAGTTACAGGATCCAGGTTGTACCATGAACTATAGGGTTCTAGTATCCAAAGTGTTCTGGGAACTAGGGTGTCCTAAGATCCAGGGTTTCATAGGAACTATACTGTCCTAAGACGAACGTATATTGTTGATAAACTAAAAAAAATGAATTAATGAATGATTTTCAAAAATTAATGAATTTGATAATATTACATCAACTTTAATGTTATCCTAAGTCCCGTGTACTGAACCCTAAGGCCCGTGTACTGGATCATAAGTCCTATGTCCTGGATCCTAAGTTCCGTGTACTGGATCCTAAGTCCCGTGTACTGGATCCTAAGTATCATGTCCTATGTCCCGTGTACTGGATCCTAAGTCCCGTGTACTGGATCCCAAGTCCCGTGTACTGGATCCTAAGTACCATGTCCTGGATTCTAAGTCCCATATGATGGATCCTTAGGTTCCGTGTACTCGGTCTTTAATCCCGTGTCCTGGATCCTAAGTCCCGTGTGATGGATCCTTAGTACCATGTCCTGGATCCTAAGTCCCATGTACTAGATCCTAAGTAACATGTCCTGGATCCTAAGTCCCGTGTACTGGATCCTTAGTACCATGTCCTGGATCCTAAGTCCCGTGTACTGGATCCTAAGTATCATGTCCTGGATCCTAAGTCCCGTGTACTGAACCCTAAGGCCCGTGTACTGGATCATAAGTCCTATGTCCTGGATCCTAAGTTCCGTGTACTGGATCCTAAGTCCTAAGTCCCGTGTACCGGGGTGAAAAAGCGGGAAATAGGAAATGTTTGAAAATATTTATGTGTTGCTGTCAGACCAAATATTACCCTCATTCAGTTCTATTAGATTCCAAGATGGGAAAATAGAATTACCATCTTAGCTTCTTATCCATAATATTATTCATACGCTTAACCAGGGATACTTCAGGATATACAGTACTACTCAAATACAAACTTAGCATTTAATAATTTCATGATATCCATTTTGTATCCATATTTAAATAATAAAATTAAATTTTATGGTTACTCTGTGGTTTAACGTATGAAGATTTTAAAATTGAATTGTCTATTTTTAGAATATCTAAGATTTTCATCATGTTTCATCATTTCTAATTTAGGAGATTAAACAGGAAGAGAAAAAGATAAATAGATATTTTCTGAAAAGATTAAAAGATAGATTGATAGAAAGGTAGAAATATCCAATCCTCTTTAAACTAAAATATCCCTGAGGCCTGTGCACATACTATACCATCACATTACTTTAACTATGCATAGGAAAAGGAGTAGGAGTAGGAGGAGGAGTAGGAGTAGGAGTTGGAGTAGGAGTAGGAGTAGGAGTATGGAGTAGGAGTAGGAGTAGGAGTAGGAGTAGGAGTAGGAGTAGGAGTAAGAGTAGGAGTAGGAGTAGGAGTAGGAGTAGGAGTAGGAGTAGGAGTAGGAGAAGTTGTAAAATTTTCCAATAAAGCTAGTTCCTTCAATTCTTATTATTTACGAAACAAGAATCATGAAATGTCAGAATTGTCAATATTTATCGAACAATAGTTTCCTGTCATCATAAATAGGTTGTGGTGTTTTTATTTTCAAACCCTTCCCATTGTTTTTATCATCAAAACCAAACTGCTTGTCTTAATTTCCATTTCAAAACCATGATGAACAAAATACTTGCCTCAAGCTCAAAGTTTCGAATCCAATATCTTTGCAACTTGATGGTGTAAATCCTTGATTATTCACGCATTTCATTCTTCGAAATATAATAGGTTTGCTACATCAGGTTGCATAGAAATAGAATTGAGTATAAGGAGAGTAATCAGTTCCGTTAGATGTCATAAAATGCACATTGTAGAATTGCACATTTCTAAAAGTTTATATATTTGAAAGTATCTCTGATTGTTACCAAATGCTAGTCCGGAAATGAAATTTTTTGTCCTTTCTTCAATTTTCCGGTTTTTAGACGAGCATTCAGAAACAATTTGTTTTTGTTCAAGATAGAGGGCAGCAGGGTTAAATAGAAGTATAGGAGATAGATGCATAGATAGACAGGTTAGATAGGATGGATTAATAGATAGATAGATAGGTTAGATGGAATGGAATAATAGATGGATAGATATGTTAGGATGGATTAATAGATGAATGGACAGGTTGGGATGGAGTAATAGATGAATAGATAGGTTAGGATGGATTAATAGATGAATAAATAGGTTAGGATGGAGTAATAGATGAATAGACAGGTTTGGATGGATTAATAGATGAATAGACAGGTTAGGATGGATTAGTAGATGGATAGATAGGTTAGGATGGAATAATAGATGAATAAATAGGTTAGGATGGATTAATATATGGATAGACAGGTTAGGATGGATTAATAGATGGATAGATAGGTTTGGATGGATTAATAGATGAATAGATAGGTTAGGATGAATTAATAGATGAATAGACAGGTTAGAATGGAGTAAAAGATGAATAGATAGGTTAGGATGGATTAATAGATGAATAGATAGGTTAGGATGGATTAATAGATGGATAGACAGGTTAGGATGGAATAATAGATGAATAGATAGGTTAGGATGGAGTAATAGATGGATGGATAGGTTAGGATGGAGTAATAGATGGATAGATAGGTTAGGATGAATTAATAGATGGATAGACAGGTTAGGATGGAGTAATAGATGGATAAAAAGGTTTGAATGAATTAACAGATAGGTTAGAATATAGATGTATTATAGATAGTTTAGAAAAGATAAATAGATGTATGATAGATAGATGGATAGAGAGGTTAGAATAGATATTAGGTGTATTATAGATAGATGGATAGATAGATGAATGTATATATATGCAAATAGATAATGGATAATCAGTTAAGGAAGGAAGATAAAATGAAAGATGGATAAAACAGATTAAGAAAAAAAACGTAAATAGCATAATTTTTCAGAAAATGAGGTTCCCATTCATTAAATTTTGAACGGTTGAACTGTATTGACTGTTGCAGCCAATATAATTATCTAAAACTAGAGCTAGAAGCAAAAATAAAGAAAACATCTGTTCAACCGTTTAAAAAGTCAAAACTTTATTTATATTCATAAAAAAACGTCTAATTATGATTATTATTTAAGAAAAATGGTCCTATTACTTTGAACTGGTTGATGAGGGTTTAATTAACTTATCTCCGGGTATTAAGTAATTAGGCAGATGTACCTGGGAGTAGATTTACAGATTCTTTTTAATGTTTTAATTTTATCTTCCTTGTTAAATAGATGGTATCGCTTCTTTATATTTTAGTGTTTTTGGTACTGCAATTCTCAACAGGACAAATTTTAACCTAATTATGCATAAATGAGATAATGCTAGTTTGTCCAGTTGAAAATTTATCATTCTAAATTGGAGTTTCTCTGTAGATGTTGCTTTTGGATTTCTGCAACAGAGACAATGAAGAAAAAACGACGGTATCTCTCTCATTGTTCATCAGATAAAGGTTTAAAGGGGCACTGATGTGAATATGATATGCCACTCTATTTCGTGGAGGTTCACTTCAAGTTCTGTCTAAAAGATTTTAAAAGAATAATTGTAAATCATAGACATTGCAATTTAACAGAAAAGCTTTATATTCATTTAAATGATTTATAAGTGAAATGGGTAGAATCAACTATCTCTGATTGAATGATAAACCTAAATAATTGACGGATTGATGCAATGATTGATTTAATAATACTTGTTATAGTTTAAGTTTCTCCTGGAGTAAGGACGGATTATGAAAGGTTCCTGCTCCTGTCAACTTGTGAAGATCCATGATGATCTGGCAGTTTCAAGGCTATAATCAGGAATACGCTTTAGTTCATTTTACCCGTTTCATTTCCTCTCAACCGGGGAAGAAAAAAATTGCGAAAAGAAAAAGAAAAGTACATATATTACGTAACAAAAGAAAAAGAAAAGGAGTACATATATTACGTAACAAAAGAAAAAGAAAAGGAGTACATATATTACGTAACAAAAGAAAAAGAAAAGGAGTACATATATTACGTAACAAAAGAAAAAGAAAAGGTGAAGGAGAAGGAAACGGAGTACATATATTACGTAACAAAAAATATTTGTATGAGTTAAAAAAATCGTAATAATTCGTAAATGTAAAGAGAAGATTATGGAAAGAAAGAAAAAAATGTTGAAAATGATACAGGGGAAGAAAATCCAAACCATATTTGGTCAAAATATGACTTTTGAAATATGAAAAGGAAAAATTAGATGAAAAGAATAAAAATGAAAAAGACTAAAAAAAATTAACTGTACTGAGCTGAAAACTTTAGAATGGGATATCCTTAATCCCGATCGGTTAATTAATCTGGAGATTAATAACAAGAGGTGAACAAGCATTATTTTATTTGGAGATTCAGAAAAAGAGTGGATCAAGCATTAATCTTGATATCCACAATTCAAAAGTTCCCAGCTCAGAGCTTAAAACTTTAGAATGGTGGATATTGAGATCAATGCATGATCTCCAGGATTTACAGGTTTTGCTAAACCCATAACCCGAGATTAGGTTAATACGCATTCGATATCCAAGAAAGAAGTTTAAAATTCAACCAATCAGCGTGCCATGTTCAGATGCGCTCTTTGATTTTTGAAAAACCGGTTTTTATTCTTTGAGCATTTCTGGTGTTGATGGTGTAATATTAATTGAACTAAAGATTGATTGAACAAACGTAAGTTTTGGATTAATGTTTATAAAGACTCACGTTCAAAATGACTATAGTCCTCAAATGTGATAAAATATGCTCTTTAATAAGTTCATATTAACATGATTAAGTTTATATTTGTTTAAATATGCTCTAAAAGCCCGCTTGTGAACAGCGAACTTTATTTCAATAGGATATTAGTCCAATCGATATAGCATTGTATCTGTAATTGTTATCAAAAGTAACTTTTATACATTAGGGGTATCCAAAAAGAGAGGATGAGGAAAAATATCAAAAGTGTGTCTATTGGATACTCAGATTAAGTAATTGAGATTAAGGAAACCTCATTCTAAAGTTTTCAGCTCTGATCTTTTTTTGTATAGCAATATATGTTAGATTTCTTTTACACAGTACGATAAGATTTATATACGGCTGTACAGTGTTGATTTCCATTTGATTGTACAGCTTGTGTTAAAATGCCTCATTTAGATTAAAGTGTAAAAAATACAGATTCTGTTTTCTGTTTTAGTTAAAGTTTAAGTGTATATGCATGCATCCTGTACAGTGTAAATCTAGATTTTAACAAATAAAGATTTTTTCGTTACGCCGTGACTAAACCCCTTTTCATGAAAGTTTTTGCTGCGGAAATTATTGTCCTAATTTCACGGCTCTGAGCTACAGTATAAAGAGAAGGGTGGAGAAGGTTTTTAATCTAGAACTAGAACTATTAATTAGAATACGTTTAGGCTTAAAGCTGGAGCGGTTTCATGACTTCTTTCATTAGAGAAGCGAGGCATGTAGGAGCCCTTTATGTGAATTATATCATATGTCAGAAATATTAACATTTTATCTAACTAGAGACGATTTCAAACTTTTTTAAAGAAACGTTTTAATGTTCCTTCCCAAATAATTTATCTGACTGACACAGATTTCATTTTGTTATATTTTTAGTTTGCCCCTTTAACTTGTGCATAGATCTGGACTATTTAAAGTTTTTACTTGGATTAATCTGTCATAACTTATACAAATATCCTTCTATTAACTCGCTAAAGAGCATAGATAAATATATGTACTCAATTTTCAATTACTAGCATCTAATCACATTTAAACATCCTCAATATGTAAAAAAATCTACATTTGAGATAGAAGTGGGTGACTGTGCCGGTCAAACTTTATTGTACTCTTTCGAACATATTCTTTATATTAAAAATAATAATATAATAATATTTGCTTTGTTTTTAAAGAAAGAGACCGGTTAGGTAACATATTTTCTAGTCGGTCTCTCCCTTTAATAATTTTCTATGTCAGCTCACAGTTAACCTAGCCGGCCTCTCCCTTTAATAATTTTCTCTGCCAGCTCACAGTTTCCCTTGCCGGCCTCTCCCTTTAATAATTTTCTATGCCAGCCCACAGTTTACCTTGCCGGCCGCTCCCTTTAATAATTTTCTCTGTCAGCTCAAATTTTACCTAGCCGGTCTCTCCCTTTAATAATTTTCTCTGTCAGCTCATATTTTACATAGCCGGTCTCTCCCTTTAATAATTTTCTATGCCAGCTCACATTTTACCTATTTCGCCTTTTCCTTTAATAATGTTCTAACCCAGCTCACATTTTACCTAGCCGGCCTCTCCCTTTAATAATTTTCTATGCTAGCTTACATTTTACCTAGCCGGCCTCTCCCTTTAATAATTTTCTATGTCAGCTCATATTTTACCTAGCCGGCCTCTCCCTTTAATAATTTTCTATGCTAGCTCACAGTTTACATAGCCGGCCTCTCCCTTTAATAATTTTCTATGCTAGCTCACAGTTTACCTAGCCGGTCTCTCCCTTTAATAATTTTCTATGCATAGCTCACAGTTTACCTAGCCGAACATTATTAAAATGAAACTTATCCTGAAATGAACTCCTGTATCCTGAATACAGAAATGAACCCCTGTATTCTAGATACTAAAATTAACTCCTGTATCCTGAATCCAGAAATGAACCCCTGTATCCTGAATCCAGAAATGAACCCCTGTATCCTGGATACAGAAATGAACCCCTGTATCCTGAATCCAGTAATGAACCCCTGTATCCTGGATACAGAAATTAACCCCTGCATCTGCATGCAAGAGTGATTACTACTCGTTATTTCTAACACTTTATCTAGTATTTAAGTAAAGTATAAGTACTCTCTTCCTCTTTGCTCCAGATTTCTTCCAATTTTGTCTGCCAGCCTGCCAGGCAGCCAAGGGGTTACTAGTTTTCTCCGAACTGGTTTTATTAACCAGAAACTAACCCATGCTTAATTATATATCTATTCCAACTTTTTGTAATTATGAAGGTTAGGTCTCTTGTAAGGAATTATTATATATTTAAATGAATGTACTACAAGACACCTTTCCCAGACAAGGATTAAGAGAATCGAAGTCCTTTGAGAGAAAATAAAAAATTGTTTAAAGTTTTTAAACTTAAAACTTTTTATTAGATAAACTTTTAAAATGGTTTTATAACATTGATACAGGATTCAAATTTTAAGAGGAGGGGGGTGGATTTAAGATTATTTCTTTTACATTTTATGTCATTATTAATTGATTTTTAAAAATGGCAAACAATTTTCAAAGTAAAATCTTTCAATTTTGACGGTCCATTGATGTTTCCTGGGGTCATTTGGGGCCGGATCGATAGTTCAGCCGATTAGGCGTTTATTGGATACATAGATTAATTGAAATAACAGAGAGGACACTAGATAATGTCTTTTCAAGATTTGGATGAAACTCGTTCACAACACCCTGAGGCAGAAGCCCAGAGGAGTTTCACGCAGTCGGCATAGAACAGGCTCTCTCTGTCTTGTGATTCTACGCCGACTGCGTGAAACTCCTTCGGGGTTCAGCCTCAGGGTATTGTGAACGAGTTTCATCCAAAGTTTGAAAAGACGACATACAGTGTCATATCTGTTGTTTTAATAAATCTATGATTGGATACAATACAGACAGACAAAAAACAGATGGGCCAAACTCACTGTAGTTAGGATGGGCTAGGGACCAAACTCACTGTGGCTAGGATGGGCTAGGGGCCAAACTCACTGTGGCTAGGATGGGCTAGGGGCCAAACTCACTGTGGCTAGGATGGGCTAAGGGCCAAACGCTGCCACTAGAACAGTTGCTGCTTGGAAAATTGCACATTTAGAAAGTTGCCACTTGGGAAAGTACCCTTGTGAAGTTGCCACTTGGGAAAGTACCCTTGTGAAGTTGCCGCTTGGGAAAGTACCCTTGTGAAGTTGCCGCTTGGGAAAGTACCCTTGTGAAGTTGCCGCTTGGGAAAGTACCCTTGTGAAGTTGTCGCTTGGGAAAGTACCCTTGTGAAGTTGCCGCTTGGGAAAGTACCCTTGTGAAGTTGCCACTTGGGAAAGTACCCTTGTAAAGTTGCCGCTTGGGAAAAGGCCATTGGGAAAGTACCCAACATCAAATTCATGCATAACTGTGTTTGTGTATGTACAATGTATTTATCTGTCAGTTGGGACTAATTCATCAAAGCACACAAGACAATATTGATATTAGTCTGAATGGTATAGTAAAGAATGTCTGAAAGTATTTATGTTGCCTTAATATTTTATATAAAACCAGCTTTGTATTATTAGTAAACATGTGACCGAGTGTCACTTGAAATTCAATCCACAGTCCCTTAAATCAAATTCTTTAAAATTGTGCATTACCTTCTGATATATTAAGTAAAATTAAAAATCTGTTGGACTGGAAAACAGTACAACATGCGGACAAATGAAGTGATTTAAACAAAACATTTCTAATACGCCATTCCTACAAACCCTTATCCTCATCTCCAACTCTCCTCTACCTACCATCTAACCTTCTCACAAGCAGCGAAATGAGACAAGAGAACACTTCTCTGTTGAAACCTACAACAAAATTACCTCTGAGGGGGTCATTTGATTATCCTTTGTTAAATAGCAACCCTCCTTGCACAGGAAAGTTTAAATGTGTGGTTCATAGCAGGGAAGTTATTGCTCCCTTTCTCGAAATAGAAACTAACTTGAAGTGCTAGATTAAGTGATGACCTAGCCAATTCAAGTAGACAGATTGATCAGCGCTGAGGTAGGGGGGGGGGGGGAAGGCGACCCGCACCCGTTTGACTTCCAGCCCCCAAATGACGTCAAAAAACGGGTTTTCTACATGCGCTTACCCCTATGCCGTCCGACCCTCACCCGTTGGCCTTCCGGCAAAATGTCTTATTTATGCATTTACTTTAAGTTTTTTAAGGGCCACTAAAAAGCAACAGAACTCACGAGAAAGCCAAACCCAACCTACCGATTGAGACTTCATATATGATTGTTCAAAATTTATACTGTCTGTTTGCAACTGTAAACTGTTTCTTTCTTTATCAAATCATTAATAAAGCCAATAAAGGTACATTTATAGCAGAAGTCATAGTTTTATCTTAGGATCATGTTAAGAATTTCAGGTCGTCTTTACAGTCTCATCCTGTTACCTAGACTCTGTAAACCAAAGTCTGACAGTATACCGGGTCTTATTTCCATATATTGTTGAACATTATATTGCATATAAAAGTATATATGAAACCTAAAAAGAAAACCCAATTTGTCTTCCGTGATCTTTTTATGTGAAGATATTAGGAAATGTTATCATTCTATTCTCCCATCAAATCCTTATACTATCAGGAAACTGGATATATGAGTCTAATATGGAGACCGGTTTCTTCAGGATAGATGCATTTCTAGGGGCAACCCAGGATAGATGCATTTCTAAGGGCAACCCAAGATAGATGCATTTCTAGAGGCATCAAAGGATAGATGCATTTCTCAGGGCAACCCAGGATAGATGCTTTCTAGGGGCAACCCAGTATAGATGCATTTCTAGGGGCAACCCAGGGATATATAATTTTTAGGGGCAACCCATTGTAGATTCTTCTAGGGGCAACCCAGGATAGATGCTTTCTATGGGCAACCCAGGATAGATGCTTTCCAGGACAATCTAGGATAGAGGAGACAGAAAAAAGTAACTTTACTTTAATCTAATGATAAAGAAATTCATATGAAACTACTGCTACAACTTTGTGACCTCGTCACTTCAGTAGTTTTCATTTCACCCCAAGTATGAGAAAATCTATTTGGTTTCAATAGAATAAATTTAAAACTTTTATGACCTTCTGATTAGCTGTGCAAAAGGGGTAATTAAGATTTTAAACACATAGGATATAAATCTGAATTATTATAGATTTATTTCTTACACAAAGGTAAAATGTTACAATATGATAAGACAAAAAAAGAATAAAGTATAACACATAAATATAGTTTCTAGTCGGAATATAAAAAGTTGATCATGGTTGCGATCTCATTATCATCAAATTTGTTTAGAACAAAATTATCTTCTTTAACTTTAAGTAAATCATGAAGAATGGGTAATTTCCATTCTTGGTCGAAAGGAATATGATTGTATATCATATTTAGTTTCACGCAAAATTTGTTTATATTTCTAGATTGTACATTACAATCCTGTGCTTTAGATTCAAGATTTTTACATTAAACAGTTCTTAAATCATGTTTACTTAGATCTACTAAAAGTCGAATACATAGCTTATGACAATTTGATAAACTAGTCACAAATTGTACTAAACGAGTGCATAAAACTGTTTTAATATGAGGAACGTTAGTAATGGGCTCAATGAAATATCTATAGGTTTCTCTTGGTATTATTATTTCAGGATTTAAGGTTTTATTTATGTATACTTGTAAACTGCACTATACCTTATAGTTACTGTGTTTAGATAATCCTGTTTTTTATATTTGAAATCAAAGCATACTGCAAATTTAAATTAGCTGTAGGAGCTATTCTTTCACCCAAGCGTTAATGGTATGTTAACCTTTTTAATTTTTATTTATATAGTTATTACCAATAGTAGATTTTCATATGTGCTTATAGATGTTTACTATTATATCTAAAAATATGTATTTTCAGTTTAGAGATATCTGAACAATACTACTCTTTGACCAAAGAGAATAGAATATATAGAGAGGAATTTACTGGAAAAAAGTGTAAAACGGCCATTTTGTTGTACTGTTTCTATACTGCAGGTGTACTTCACATATTTATGCTATATAACCTTTTGGGCCCTGGAATATCATTTTATAGAAAATCTAAAATTATTGTTAAAAGAAAACCAAATTATGAAATAGGCTGGTTTCATAATTGACCAATGATCATTTTACATAGACTCTATGCCTTTCGCTTTACAAATGATGATTTTCCGTTATAACTATAAATCAAATGATGTTTTTATTCTCCTAATTCATTATAAAGTTTATTTAACAGCTTTAAAATTTTCGAAATTTAAATGAATAGTCTAGGGAACATACTGTATTAATGTACTCTACTGCATATAATTTGGAAACATTTACATGATTTGTCCACTTTGAACTCCCTTTCAGGCTGAAAGGGACTGAAAAAGTTCATACCGAGAGATTCTTTTAATTCCTCTCTATATATTCTATTCTCTATGTCTTTGACTATTCTTTACCTACGTGACATGAACTGATGAAACATACACATGATTATGGAATTTACCCAGTATTTGCTGAATATTTATAAACATTGCTCGATAGATATTTAAGTTTATAGTGTTGTTTCACTGAAAGCTGTAGATGGGTTTATCTTTGAAATAATGCTACTTAAACCTCTGATATTTATGCTTTGAGAAATCAACCCAGTTCCCATTGTAATCCCAGTTCCCCAGAGGTTTCCAGAGCCGGCGATTTAAAAAATTCTTTTCCATTCATGTTCCAATGGGACATCAAAATATTTCATTTGTTTCTTAACTAACATTTTACTAAGATCAGAAGGATTTACAGAACAATCATTTGCAATAGAAAATAAATTTCTGCCAAGAACTGTGTTGAGGTCATTTTTACATAAATTAGAAAGAAATCTAATGCAAAGCTTAGAACTTGACTACTTTATAGCAATACATTGTATTTGATGTTGTTAAATAGCAAATAGTTTTTCTAGATTTAAAATTCAGTGATGGTGATGGACCAAACCTCTGTAGAGTAAAAAAGTAGATGTTAGTTCCACATTTATTGAAAATATATTTCGGTCTGGGTTGACCCTTGTCAGTTCTTGAGATTGTTTCTTCACAAAGATTAAAAACAAACTCAAATCCCTAATTAATTAAAGTTGGTTTGTTTAAACCGCACAATTTCTATGTCCCATACTTTTTGGACTATTTAAAGTAAACACTTGAGTCTTTTAAGTGTCATCTTTCTATTCCATAGTTTTCTAGTTGACACTGTAAGAATCATTGTAATTCTAAATTTTTAATTTGTATACAGTGTTCACAACTAGAAAGGAGACTGCTGCAGAGCCTACTGTACGGTTTTTTTTCAGTTTTATACTTTTATTTATGTATTAGGACAGTGATGAAAGTCCAAACTCGATTTAAAGAGTTCTAGATGGTCTCATATTTTTGTGGTGAACTCCGAACTCCCTGAATGTAAATGTAAAAAGCAAGTGGACAATTGTGGGGGTTTTGAAAATTCGTATATATTTTTGGCGAAATTTTGTAGATTGCACTATTTGTTCTCTTTTTCTTAATTTGTCAATAATTAAATATTGGGCCAATATTAAAAATTGGACATTTTTTTGTGCCTACTAGAAATGTCGGAATGTATGGTTTAAACTAGAGCCTTCTATTCCTTCTATCATTTACGTAGTCAATTTTAATCAAATTTGAAGTTTTGGAATGATGAAAAAAAATTGTCTATGGAAAGAAATAAACATTTTATCTTTTATCAACTTCAGGCAAATAATAAATTTAACAGTGTTAGCAATATATTATATTAGTTTACAATAATATAATAATAGAAAACAAATTCAAAGATTTGTTACATTAATGTTAATTTCATTTAGAGAAGTTTTTAAACTGATTACAAATCTACTTTTTGTAACAAACTTTAACCAAGCATAGTTTTAATTTGAATATTTCTAAAACTGTTTTTTTTAAATTTTTTAATTATTATTAAAGTCACTTGCTTGGGAAGCCAGCTTTTCCTGGAGTAAATTACATTTTCATAGACATTAAGTTAACACTGATAATTTTTAACCAGTTTAAACGGTCAAGGTATTCATAAGTTATGAATGGAGATATAAAAAATATTTTATATTAAATATATATCAAGGTAAGATGGATAAATTGATTATTTACAATTTACAGACTCTAATTACTTTTTAAATACTAAATTGACTCATTGATTGATTGATTGTTTAGTCTATCAGTTGATTAATTGAAAGTTTGACACATTGTTATTTTACAATGATTTATGCAAAATACATAGAAAATACAAAGAAAATTTAATTAAATAACCATCATATTGCATAGCTCATCTCCACGTCCTACCCGTCTCATCTCTAAATCTGAGACGTAAACTCGAGGGTTTAATCCTACCCAATCTAATCCCCAGTCCAGTCTGTTAAACTCGTCCGAGTCTCGCATCTCCTTTCTTATATTGAAAAGAATGGCAGTTGCCACGATGATCTTTTGGAATGTCTTCAGATGAGTTCTCATGTTTGTAGATGAGTTCTCATGTTTGTGATGCAAGGGAACATCCGTTGCCATTGGCTGAATAGTTCTTCAGTCATGAGTGTACGAATTTGAGAAAGTTTTTTGTTAAAAATTCGGTTCTCACGATTGTTGCGGGTTTCTTGGGCAGGATAGGGCTTCACCATTACAGCGGATATTGGATAGGCGGAGTCCCCGCAGATTCTATGGGAAGGATCGGCCTCCACTATAAGCCTCTCCAATGATCTTGTCCAGATCCTTGAGTCATGCGCAGATCCAGGCCAACCTACATCTACCGCACATATCCTCTCGCTGTTACTGATTACCTGCACGGAGAGGGAATAACATTGTTTTCTGTTCCAAAACCTTTGTGGTGGAATGTGGGCAGGCCTGTCCTGAGGCATGCCAATGAATGTGGCATGCATGCCGTCTACTCCGTAAGCAATTTTCGGGATGCCGAAGCGCTCAAAATATTCCCTGGCTACTCGATCCCGGTCAACCATACTTGGCATCCTTAAATATTCATCCTTGAATTCAAGGATTGCATCGGTAACCCGAATAATAGAGATCCGAGCTGCTGTCCTAGAAACTCCACCACACAGGCAAGACAATCTTTAAAAACATCCTCCTCTGTATGTTAAAAGAGCGATGCACACTTGTAGGAATGGGGATAAGGGTTCTCCCCGATTTTCAGTGACCTATAAACAAGAATGTATATGGAAATAATATATAAACCTTATCCTTTTTTATCTTCACTCTTTTCCCCCAAAAAATATTAAAGAAACAATACACATAATTTCAAACGCTTCTACACTTAAATGCTTTTATTGACAAATGAGATATCTTAATTTATCCAACTAAAAATTTATTTTATTCAAATGTGATTTTTCTGCATGAAACAGAAACAACAGAAGAAATTATTAAAATCAAACTGTGTAATATTTAAAATCCTATGACGGTTTAAAGGGTACAATTGTGAATTATTGTTATAAAGTCCTAATATGTATTTAAATAGGTTTTTAAAAACTCCCCCAGAGGGAAGGTGGGTTATGTTTAAATAACTTAGAATTAAACAGAAAATTTAACCAGCGAGCATTTTACCACGAAAACAACAATTTTTTTTCCCAAAACATTTATGTTCACCAATTTATAAAAAGCTAAAATGTATTAGAGCTCAGCAGCTACTATGAAATTGCAAAAAAAAATATACAAGAAAATATACAAAAAATTATTATTAAAAGAAAACTATTCCCATATTTTTCAGACTGAAAATACCTGAATATCTATTTAAAAAACCAGATCATCAACTTCAGCTTTCGAAAATCCAAAGTTTTCTCGAAACATATAATCTGGTAAACCACGGGGATCTAATCTCTGCAATCTCCTAGCCGACTCGTCATCAATTACAGCATCATCCTCGTCATCACTGTCCCAGTCGCCGTTGTTATCACTATCCCCGCTGCCGTTCTCATCACTGTTCCCACCACTGTTGTCATCACTGCCCCCGCTGCTGTTCTCATCGTCGCTGTCATCACTTTCCCCGCCGCCGTTGTCATCACTGTCCCCGCAGATGTTTTCATCACTGTCCTCATGGCTGATGTCATCACTGTCCCTGCCGCTGTTGTCAACACTGTCCTCATTGCCGTTGTCATCACTTTCCCCGCCGCTGTTGTCATCACTGTCCACACCGCTGTTTTCATCACTGTCCTCATCGCCGTTGTCTTCACTGTCCCCGCTGCTGTTGTCAACACTGTCCTCATTGCTGTTGTCATCACTTTCTCCACCGCCTTTGTCATTACTGTCCCCGCCGCTGTTTTCATCACTGTCCTCATCGCCGTTGTCTTCACTGTCCTCATCGCCGTTGCCTTCACTGTCCTCATCACAGTTGTCTTCACTGGTCTCATCACCATCATCACTTGTGTCAATATTTTCACAAATCTTCTATTTTTCAAATCCAACCTTTAACATGACACATCTACTATATACGCAAACTACCCAGCCTTACGCAAAACATTGTTGCCAAAATACTACTCGCAATACCTTCCGCTGTCTGGTTGCAATCATATAAATACTTTGTAAACTAGTAAAACACTCTCTGTTAAAAAGTTACCAAGATCAGTGAATAAACGTCCATTACTCAAACTACTCTTTCAAGTAAGTCATTTTTTTTCATAGAAGTGTTAATGAGAATGAAAAAGAGGTTTTTAGTCTTTTATTGAAGTACGTTTTTTAAGTTACTCAAATCTGGCAAGCAGACGTCCAATTTTTTATGATAAAGAACACAAATTTAAGTTAATTAAACCATTTTTTTAAAATTTATTACTTTTTTGTTCTGATTAACACTTTTTGTACATTTTGTTGGTAAGATCGCTATTTTATTAAGGTGATCTAAATATTTTTCCGATTTTTTCGGCAATTGGTTTTTTTGAGTTTTTGTAATTTGGTTTTTATCTGAAATTAACAGAGTACAAGGAGCGGCGGATGCCATCTTTTTAAGATATCCTGTTGTACGTTGTGGATACACTGTTAGTTGAAGATTTAAACCTTTTGATTTTTAGGTCTATTGAGGGGACTTGTTAAGCTTAATTTCTGTCTTTAGTTTTTGTCTGAAATTAACAGAGTACAAGGAGCGGCGGATGCCATCTTTTTAAGATATCCTGTTGTACGTTGTGGATACACTGTTAGTTGAAGATTTAAACTTTTTGATTTTTGGTTTTTTGGGGGACTTGTTAAGCTTAATTTTTATCTTTGGTTTTTGTCTAAAATTAACAGAGTACAAGGAGAGGCGGATGCCATCTTTTTAAGATATTATTGAATATGAAAGAAAAATGAATCAAGACAACTACTCGTATTATTAAATATTCGACGAGTCGGTTTAACTTACAGTTTATTATTTACAAAGATACAAAAACTAAAAAGATGATACTATACGAATCAAATATTATGGATTGAAGTAGTTTCAGAGTGATGGGAATCTTCAAGGGAACCTCTGTCTTCACTCCTGTAACTGCGGACACTGATGTATCTATTCTTGTTTACAAATTCCGCCCAGAGAGAACTGGTTTCAATATGTCCGCACTCCGCAGAGTAAACCCAACTGCAATTATAACTTTGCTTGCATTATAATCTTGGGTTGAAACTGCAATTATAACTTTGCATGCATTATAATCTTGGGTTGAAACTGCATTTATAACTTTGCTTGAATTATAATCTTGGGTTAAAACTGCAATTATAGAAGGATTGAAAGAAATAAACAAGAATGAAACGATCTAGCTGCAAATGCCTTCGTTCTAGAACGAAACGACGGAACGATTTTAAAAAGTCGGAACGTGCCCAGCACTACGTGTAGTATATCTTTTCTTTCAGTAATAAGATTAGCATATTAATTAATCTATATAATAAAACAAGACATTCATATATATATGTTACGTACAGCCAGCTAAAGGGCTGGACCGATTGGGCTGACAATTTTTGTGGACACTCATGGGTGGCCGGGGGGTGATATGGGTCAAAAAAATTAGAAATTTTTTCACATCTTTTTCAAATTTGTTTTTCAAATTTTATTTTTTTACGAGCAACGCTGGGCCTTTCTGCTAGTTATTGATAAAATAGGAATTTTAAATTCAAGTTAGGATTTTAAATATAAAAATCTTGTGTCTTCTTACTCCACAATTTTCTGGGTCCCACTGTATCTATATCTGAAGACATGTTGGCAATTTTGATTTCCAAACACATTAGTGCATTAGTTTTCATCTAAATCCAAGAGGATTATCATAACAAAGCATTTGCTAATTACTTAGAACAAACCAGAGATAGAACCTTAAAGGGCCTCTTGTTTATATCTTAATGGAATTTCCTTTAAAGAAAGGCATCCAACCTCTATGCAAAGATGTCATAGCCCGATTTAACATGGTACCCTTAAAAGTCTGATCAAGTATAGATTAGATATCAATATGTCGATTTATTTCAAAAACAATAAAAAAACAATAGTTTTTCATTTTGTTTATATTTTTTCTCTTTAAATGTTTTTTTTTTTTTAAACTAATGTTTTTGTAAAGAACCACTTCTTTTGAACTTTGATAAAAAGGAAAACCGATCTTTTTTGAAAACGATAGTATTTTTAAAAACAATTGATTATTTTTTTAAAGGAATTTTGTAAAATGATATGTCTGAAAAATGTTCGCTAATGATTCTGATTTTTTTAAAGAGACAAATAACCTGAATGTTTCCTGAGCCGGCGATTTAAAAAATTCGGGGAAATACGGCTCGGGTCTAAGCTGTCGTTGGGTCTTATTTACGGCTCGGGTCTAGAATAAAGTTGCATCTAATTTTCCAATAAGTCGGGTTTAATATTTTATTTCGTGGATTATTATAGGTTGGAATTGGACCAATAGGAAGATATCTGCAAGAATGCCGCAAATTCTGTTCAAATTTAAACAATAAATTGAATAAATAAATAAACTTTGAACTCGGACTCGATGATGTGAAACAATAAGATTTATTAACAACAGACTTGAGACTGATAAGCAAGTGACCAAGCAATGGAAAATACTACCGATACACTGGAATTTATAATACTAAGCTGGGATCAATTGCAACAACTGAAGTAAATTTCAAAACCCTGAGGACGGAGCTGAATGATGTTAAAAGGAGACTAATCAGCAATTAAGCAAAGAAAAATTCTAACGATACACTGGAAGACGGGAAATATAATTAGCAAAACCATATATGAATAGGTAATTAACTTGTAAATTTAATTCTCGGTCCAAATCTTTTCTTTAATTGCAGTTCCATTTTCCTTATCCATCCCCCCCCCCCCTTATCAATTTTGTACATGCGTCTCATATGTCACACATTTACATAATTGTTCATGTGGCAGTTCCTGGCCACCTAGCATGTCCCAGACTCCTAACCACGGCGCTCGGCCCTATATCCTGTCCTAACTTCAGCACTCGGCTAATAAATTCTTTTAATCTAATTGGGTCCGTGATACGAATTTTGCCCCCTCCGGCCCCCCACCCCCCTTCCTATCAATTTTTTACATGGCCTAAACTTCAACTATTTTCAACAAAAAAATATTTATTTTGTCATTTGAGGGTTGGGTTAGGTTAAGACAATTTCTGGGCTGAGCACTGCGTCTTGGACATGCCAGGGGGCCAATAATATCAATCTGATACATATGAGATTCATATACAAAATTNGGTATAAAAATCCTATACTTATAGGAATTACCACCTCCTTACCCTAAAATAATACAAAATAAATCAAAATAATTATGCAAAAAATTAGTTGATCATGTTAAAAAATTTATAGGAGGGGGTGGGGTCTAAAAATCATATAATAGGACCGACTCAAAAATTTAACATGTATCCCATTAAATGTAATGAACATGGACACAGTTGAGCATGTGACTGTAGTCCTTCAACAACTTGTAAATAATTTAAAATGGATATTAATAATTTTGATAATACAATATCAAATCAAGGGATCTGTCTTAAAGAACGTTTTTATAACCGTATAATGTTTGTGTAAATAATAATTCTTGAAAATTTTCTAAATTTAATGATTAAATTTGAAAAACGTACTTTATTTTATTATTTGATACATCAAATAATGAATATTTATGTTCTAGGCCTCTTAGACGAGTACGGGAGATTATGTTGAGCTTTCTCGGATAACTGTTTCTGGCAACCTGAATCTGGCCTATCAATTCAGCAAACCATATTTTATCTTTTATAATAATCGATAATAAACACAGTGCTTAGAGTAGCATTGTGAATATTCATAATATTGTGACAAGATATATTTAGTTTTCAGTAAATGAAAATATCAATAAATATTTTAGTTCACCTATGATATGTTAATTTAATGAAAAAGTAGTTGTCTATGGTTTGTTTGTGTTATTACTTTATATTAACTACGAGTTACTAATAAACATACTTAAACTCTGAAATAGGAAGACTACTTTATAGCAATACATTGTATTTGATGTTGTTAAATAGCAAATAGTTTTTCTAGACACTTATAAAATCCCTAATTAATTAAAGTTGGTTTGTTTAAACCGCACAATTTCTTTTTTGACACTTGAGTCTTTTAAGTGTCATCTTTCTATTCCATAGTTTTCTAGTTGACACTGTAAGAATCATTGTAATTCTGAATTTTTAATTTGTATACAGTGTTCACGACTAGAAATGAGACTGCTGCAGAGCCTACTGTACGGTTTTTTTTCAGTTTTATACTTTTATTTATGTATTAGGACAGTGATGAAAGTCCAAACTCGATTTAAAGAGTTCTAGATGGTCTCATATTTTTGTGGTGAACTCCGAACTCCCTGAATGTAAATGTAAAAAGCAAGTGGACAATTGTGGGGGTTTTGAAAATTCGTATATATTTTTGGCGAAATTTTGTAGATTGCACTATTTGTTCTCTTTTTCTTAATTTGTCAATAATTAAATATTGGGCCAATATTAAAAATTGGTGATTACCTGCACGTTGAGGGAATAACATTGTTTTCTGTTCCAAAACCTTTGTGGTGGAATGTGGGCAGGCCTGTCCCGAGGCATGCCAACGAATTTGGCATGCATGCCGTCTACTCCGTAAGCAATTTTCGGGATGCCGAAGCGCTCAAAATATTCCCTGGCTACTCGATCCCGGTCAACCATACTTGGCATCCTTAAATATTCATCCTTGAATTCAAGGATTGCATCGGTAACCCGAATAATAGAGATCCGAGCTGCTGTCCTAGAAACTCCACCACACAGGCCAGACAATCTTTGAAAACATCCTCCTCTGTATGTTAAAAGAGCGATGCACACTTGTAGGAATGGGGATAAGGGTTCTCCCCGATTTTCAGTGACCTAAAAACAAGAATGTATATGGAAATAATATATAAACCTTATACTTTTTTATCTTCACTCTTTTCCAAAAATTTATTTTATTCAAATGTGATTTTTCTGCATGAAACAGAAACAACAGAAGAAATTATTAAAATCAAACTGTGTAATATTTAAAATCCGATGACGGTTTAAAGGGTACATTGTGAATTATTGTTACAAAGTCCTAATATGTGTTTAAATAGGTTTTTAAAAACTCCCCCAGAGGGGAGGTGGGTTATGTTTAAATAACTTAGAATTAAACAGAAAATTTAACCAGCGAGCATTTTTACCACGAAAACAACAATTTTTTTTCCCAAAACATTTATGTTCACCAACTTATAAAAAAGCTAAAATGTATTAGAGCTCAGCAGCTACTATGAAATTGCAAAAAAAAATATACAAGAAAATATACAAAAAATTATTATTAAAAAGAAAACTATTCCCATATTTTTCAGACTGAAAATACCTGAATATCTAGTAAAAAAACCAGATCATCAACTTCAGCTTTCGAAAATCCAAAGTTTTCTTGAAACATATAATCTGGTAAACCACGGGGATCTAATCTCTGCAATCTCCTACCGGGCTCGTCATCAATTACAGCATCATCCTCGTCATCACTGTCCCAGTCGCCGTTGTTATCACTATCCCCGCCGCCGTTCTCGTCACTGTTCCCACCACTGTTGTCATCACTGCCCCCGCTGCTGTTCTCATCATCGCTGTTATCACTTTCCCCGCCGCCGTTGTCATCACTGTCCCCGCAGATGTTTTCATCACTGTCCTCATGGCTGATGTCATCACTGTCCCTGCCGCTGTTGTCAACACTGTCCTCATTGCCGTTGTCATCACTTTCCCCGCCGCTGTTGTCATCAGTGTCCCCGCCGCTGTTTTCATCACTGTCCTCATCGCCGTTGTCTTCACTGTCCCCGCTGCTGTTGTCAACACTGTCCTCATTGCTGTTGTCATCACTTTCTCCCCCGCCTTTGTCATCACTGTCCCCGCCGCTGTTTTCATCACTGTCCTCATCGCCGTTGTCTTCACTGTCCCCGCTGCTGTTGTCAACACTGTCCTCATTGCTGTTGTCATCACTTTCTCCNAATAAACGTCAAAACGGCTGAACCAATCGGGCCCAAATTTTTTGTGGGTCCTCACGTGACCCCAGGGAAGGTTTATGAATGATCAAAATTTTAAAAATTTATGTTTAACAGTTTTTTATTTTTGAAAAATTTTGAAAATGAGCAAAAAAATATTATGAAATCTGCAAACTTTTTTGTTTTTGTTTTATACTGTACAAAGAGAAGATGTTCAGAGATAAAGCCACAATTAAAAGTTGAAATAGAAGATGGGCGCGAAGCGCCCTAACGCCTAGAAAGAAATGTCATTCATTATTTGAGACATTATTTTTAAATGTTGACAAAATAAACCGACAAGTTTCCAATTTCTTACTGGGCGATTGGGTGGCATCTCCCATCCGTCTTCTTCACTTTCACTTTTTAGTTTGTTGATTTTACATTGAAGAATGTAATTTGATAAAATGTGAGCTTTTAATTGTTCTTTTTTTAGTTCGATATCCAGAGTTAGATTTTGTTTATCTAATTCCTCCACATCCGTGTTCCTTCGACTTCCATCGTTTTTAACTTTTTTCTTCTTTTTGTCCTCAACATATTTTTTTTTATTTTCTTCTAAAATCATAATTCGATCTTGTCTCTTGCTCTTCTTTGTTGAAGGTTCTTCCGTAGTCTCCTAAAAATGGATTTAATTCAAATCAACAAATTTATAACTTTGTGTCTATTTTTTGTTCATGTCGACTGTCTGGAATTATTTCATAACGTTTAAAAGCAAAGAAAAGTTAAAATATGTTATTTAGTTTGATATCAAATTTCGGTAATGTTACATCGTCTATACGCAACATCCCCCCTACTGAACTTCTGACCTAGGGGACCGGGCGCTGCGGCCACAAGTCCATGTAGCAGCTGTACTACCACGTGCTAGTAGGTCGGATCTCGGATATGTAGTATAGCGGATTTCGCGTAGGTCAGAAGTGGAGTATGGCGGATATGTGTAGGTCGAAAAATACACCACCCAAATTTCAAATACATACAATTTTCATGGAACTTCAGAAAATACAGGTTACCCCTAGGGTTGGACATCATTTTATGAATGAACAAAATATTTAATAGGGTGTGCAATTTTTTATAAAAAATGGTGTCTTTCAGAAATAAAAAACCAAAAATTGACGTTTAAAGGGAACATTCAGAGAAATAAAAAAGTATTTTTTTAAATGAACGAAAAATACAAAAATTAAAGATTTAAAATCGTTCAAACTAATTTATAAATTATATCTTTTTTAAACTAAATTTACTTACAAAGTCTGAAACTTTAACAGAGAACAGTTCAGAACTTTTTCTTTTCGGCTTCTCTGGCTTCTCTGGCTTCTCTGGCTTCTCTGGCTCTGGTTGTAAAGAATTAAATTTCATGGGTGTTTTTCATCCTTGATTTAGTACTTAGTTAATAACTCAGATATTACAAGTTTCTAACCAACTAACTATTGAATATTACAACTATCACACCAACTAGGCCAAAAATTGGAAGATTTCTTTTTAACAAAATTGTTTCCAGAAACATTTATAAATTTGTTACTTTAGACTAAAGATGAACTTTTGTGAAACACATGTAGAGAACAAAGAATGGAAAAACACAACTTTATAAAATTTCCCATTTAAGTGAATCCTAAAAAAATTATCTTACACTAATGCATTCTCCGCTCAACTACCATGTCTAGCCAGACACTCCCTTTAAGTTTGCATCGTAATGAAAAATATTCTTTTTAATAAAAAATGTATCATCAACCTACCTCTACATTTTGAAAATCTAGACTTTGCAAGTTGAGATGTTCAATTATATCCAAAGGCAGAACTGGGGTCAAAGATTCTGGATAGGTAGGTTCATAGGATATCACTATTAATGGATCCTTCTCCCCCTCATCTGGATCAAAATCTTAACGAAAAATATTTGAAATAAGATTATGATAAACAGAAAAAATAAGCAAAATAACAAAATAAGAAAATAATAATTATACTATGTGTATATTTTTTAACCGATTTTCGAATAAAACAAAATGGGCAAATTTTTCTTTTTTAAATGTCGCTTTTTTTTAGGTTTATCCCAACATTTGGTTATTATCCAAAAATGAGCGAAAAAAACACCTATCAATATACTGTGGGAAAAACAATTCAGTAAGAAAGGTTTTTTAATAGGGGTTAGGAAAAAACTATTTCTCAACCAAATATAGACCCCAGTCTTAACTAAGAATCTTTTCTTGATTATTTTTTCTCTTTAAAAAACAATGATTTTTCGAAAATATAAAGCAATTTAATAAATACACAATTAAAATCAAAAAACTCTTAACATGACACAAAATTAATGTATTATTCAGACTTTAAAAACTCCCCCCCCCCTTTTATGTATGCTCGCTCTATGTTGAAGCCTCTTGGAAAGTTATACCCAAGAGATGAGAATCAAAATCATATTACATGAACATAAACATTCAAAGTTACTTACCGGACGGGGGATCACTTCCTTCACCCCCTCCTGTTTTGGAACATGAGGACTTGAAAGCCCTCTCCAATTTCCTCAATTCCTTCTCGTCTTTCTTCTTCTTCAAATTGTCCTTGTGTCGCTTCCAGGCTGTTCTGACATGATTAGAGCTAAGTCCCAACTGCGGGTAAATCTCCTTTATCTCCTCGGTGACTCTTTGCCATGCACTAAATAAATACCGTCTATCAAATTGTATTTTACGGAAAAATATGTTCAAGTCAACACTCTATCAGGAACCACTGAATATTGAGTTTGCCCCAGATCAAAAAGGAAGTACAACATTTCGAAAACTTACATTTAGCCCCTAGGTGCCCATGAAAAACAAAATTTTGCAAGAAAACAACAAAAGTAGGATATGCGTTCGTAAATTTGACCCGTCTTAACTTTCTTTAATTGGTAAATATGAATTTAATTTATAGTCTACTTTAGTGCATGATAAATGAAAAGAAATCTTCGACACTACACGGTAATTAGTAAAGAAATTTTTGTCAAGCCCTGTGGCTAGGATGATAGCTTTCACGACCACAAAAATTGATGAAGGGAGGGTCCAAATGTTGTATGATGTGAATTCATGGGGTGGGGGGAAATGTCCAAGAGAACGATTTTTCGGATACAAAACCCCAGGCCCCCCCCCCTCCTTTTAATTTTG
>NW_019396086.1:39415-123224 GCF_000591075.1 Eurytemora carolleeae | reverse complement strand
CTCATTTCTGGGCCGAGCACTGTGGCTAGACGGGCCGAGTGCTGCGGCCAGACAGGACCTCTTAAATTAAACAAGTTTTAATACAATTAGCGTATATTTAGGATTAGGGTAGGTGGGCCGAGCGGTGCGGCTAGGGGCAGAGTGCTGAGGCTAGCACAGGCTAGGGATCCGAGCACTGCGGCCACATGACCACTACTAATTTGCTGAAAAATGAAAAAAAATGGTTATGTACAAATTTTATAGGAGGGGGCCCCCCCAAAAAAATTTGCTCTCTAGGAAATAAACAAATTTTCAACAAAATTAGTATATATATAGGGTTAGGTAAGGTTGAGACACTTTCTGGGCCGAGCACTGCGGCTATGACAGGCTAGGGGACTGAGCGCTGCGGCAAGGACAGGCTAGGGGCTGAGCACTGCGGCTAGGACATGCTAGTGGGCCGGGTGCTGCAGCCACATAGTCAATTATATCCATGTCTGACATAAGATCCATGTACAAAATTGAACGGGCCGGCTGGGTGGGGGGAGGGGGTTCCAAAAATCATATATTAGGAAATAAACCTTTTTTTACGATACAAATCACACAATATTAGATTTAAATTCACTGGCTACTAAAGTCTAAAGAGTCTAAACCATAGAACAAAAACGTGAAACAATGGCGTCTGATATCAGACGCGGCAAGTTAAACAGTAAATTTGTAAATTTCAGAAAATGGAACATTTTCTTTAAAATGAACCATGTTTAAGCACTAAATGCTGGAAACTACGAACTTTACATATTGCGGATTTAGAGATTTGATTAAATTAAGACCCAACATCGAGCCTTATTTTCCACTAAAACCAATCAAGGTCGGTTTTATTTTCATCGGGTCTAACTCCTTAAGTCGAGCCTAAGATCTCGCAGCTGTCAATCACGTGACACAAGCTGTCGTCAGAGTTGGGTCTAAGATTGGGTCTTAAAGTCGGGTCTAAGGAATTACGACTCGAGCCGAAGTTTTTAAATCGCCGTCTCAGGAGAGTCCAAGTTCCCAAGAGGTTCCCTAGATAGTCCTAGGAGAGTACAGGTTACCAGTGAGGTTCTTTGATCAAGGGTTTAAGATTAGCATTATTGTTACTGCAAACTTTAAGATGAGTTTATGCTGTGAAAAAGTAACTTCTAAACCAAATGGCACTTTTTGAGCTCCCACCTACAGGGTGCAGATTGTGGTCTGTCATCC
Source organism: Eurytemora carolleeae (assembly GCF_000591075.1). NCBI lineage: Eukaryota > Metazoa > Arthropoda > Copepoda > Calanoida > Temoridae > Eurytemora > Eurytemora carolleeae. Next base: position 122,012 of record NW_019396086.1, on the reverse strand, counting down.
ACACAGTCTTATGGAGCCCAACTGCAGGGGGTCTGTAGTCCAACTTCATAGAATTGTAGAGATTTATTTGATCACACAGAATTGTAGACAGAAGAGATGTTACTGTTACAGCTTTCTGGCCTTGTGGTTAATTCTGTAGCAATTATATTAAATGGCACTGATGTGCTCCCAGTTACAGTGACAGGAGGGGGGAGGGGGGGGGGGTCCAAAAAATAATATACTAGGATGGACCCCTGAAATCTGAAGGAGCACCTCACCTGTTTCTTCTTAATAGGGAAAATTCTCTTGATCCTGGAGAAGGAAGAATGTTGGATAGAGGTCAACCTCAACACTAGTACTGAGCAGGTTTATGAGGAGGTTGGGCTAAGATTTCACCACAACTCTAGTCAGGTTCATTTCTGTCCTGTAGACAGTGCTGGCATAACAGGGCAACCTTTACATTCTTCCAAAGAGATCAAACCTCTGCTGGAAAACCTACACTTATTTCAACAACCCAGAATCCTTAGACTCCTTGAGAAGGAACTCTGGATTATGAGAAGTTATCAGATGTTAAAGTTTCGCTCCATCATCTCTATCTGAACAATCCTAAGCAGTTGAACCTTAAGATTAATCTCTCACTTAGCCCTACTCTTCATTGCCTACTAGAGAAGAAATCCAGGCTTCAAACAAGGTGAAGTGGTCTGTATACTAAATGAAGGAACCTCTCTTCTGTAAAATCCCAATTAGATGAGGAGCTTGGGGTAGTTGAAGTTTCTGTTTCTGCCAGAGTTGTCTCCTTTTTTACGTACCTAGAGAACCCATTAATTAGGGTGGGAATTCCAGGGATTGTTGCTGTGGCTGATAATTTCTGTTCTAACAACATTGAGAATTCTTTTAAGTGTTCAGAACCTCTCCTCGGATGATCTCCTCTAAAGAATTCTTAATGTTGTTAGAACAGAAATTATCAGCCACAGCAACAAACAAGGCAAGGTTCTGAACACTTAAAAGAGTACAAGGCAAAATGGATCCAATAAAAAATTTGCTGTAACTATTTTTAAATATCCTGTTTTGAACAGGCATGTCTGGAGAAACTAAAGCAGAAATGTGTTAGAACTAGAGTTTCTGTAGATATTGATTGCATGACAGTTTCAAACCAGTTTAAAGAACTTGTTTCCACCATCAAGAAGAATTGCTGCCTGGTGGAGGGGCTGAGACCCATTTAGCCTGTTTTGTAGTAAAGCTGGGTAACAAGTAACTTCAGTACAAGTTTGAAATTCAAATCTTAGTTCTAACTGATGTGTAGAGACTTTTAACTTTTAATTTATGTTGATAATCAGTTAACTGTCCACCAGTTTGTGCAGCAAGGAATCTTTGACTTATAACTAGTGTTGAGAATCTCTGAACTGTTCACTAGTTTTAGCAATACAAAACTTTAAACTTTAAACTACAGAGAATCTTTGAACTGTTCACTTGTTTGAGCAGTAGGAAACTTTAAAACTTTGAACTAGAGTTTAAAATCTTTAAACTGTTCACTAGTTTGAAAAGTACCTAATCTTCAACTTATAACAAGTGATGAGCAAGAGGGGGAGGCAATAATTCCTCAATGAGCCACCTAAATGTGTTTTGAAGCAAGCATGCTCCTCAATTGGTAATCACCGTTAAATTTTATGTTCTGAGATTTTAAGTTGATGCATTTTAAACACAATTTTCTACATCTATTGGGGTTTCATCGCATCTGTATTGACTTAAAATAAATTTTCAATTTGTTTGGTCAACAGAAACTGAGAAACAAGGTTAAGTTCATTTTAGCAGAATCTTAGATCCAATTCACTCATTTAATGACTGCATTTCATGATTGAAGTTAAAATACTAAAAGGTTGGGCTGCCTGTTTACTAATAATTATCTCATCCCACTCAAAGTAATATCTATCTCCATTTAAAAGATATTTTCAAAAAACCTTTTTATATGTTTAGATTTTTGTATTCGCCTACTCACAACCCAACAAACAAAAACCCGTGAAGAACACAAGATTATTTGGTTTATTTCACACGAGTGACCCGTCATTATCCCGTGATAATTCACGTGTTGTCGAGGTGATTGTCGACGATTTGAACACGGGTCTAGGACCAAGTTTTTACACGGCGAAAACTTGAGTTTATTTCACGAGATGAACACGGGATTTTTACATGGGAAAATTATTTTTCTCTCATCTACTTTAACTACATTTTTAAAAACCCCGGGAAAGGGGGGGGATACATAATTGATTTCTGATATAGAAATATATTATAAAATATACTGTGTAAAAGTATATAACTATTACAAAATGTTTAGAAACTAAACATTTTAGTTTATATCTTTTACATTAAACATCTTGAACATGTAAACTTTAAACTTTTCTTATCACAAAGTGATATTTCAAGTCTAAATATTGTTCAACTATGTTAATGTATTCATAATTATATGAATTCTCCTTCCTGTATATATCTAAAATATCGATATTCCAAAAAGGGGTTGTTGAGAAATACAATACAAAATTCAATGTGAAACTTTTCTATACTATGCTCATGCTTGTTATAATCTGAAAAATTTATGTCAGTTGAAATATTTCATTTTACTACAATAAACTTTTAGTTTCTAAAAGATGAGCAGAGACACCAAGTGTTGTGATTTTGCAACTCTGTTAAAAATGAAAGATGAAATTCTTCCCGTGATATCTCAAATATTTTACGCGTGATATTTACAAGAATTAAAATCTAGATAATTCTGGCATTCCATTACTCATGATTAACACGTTTGGAATATGCGAGAGCTTGCACTGGTATCTTTTCTACGAGCAGAACATGTGAAAAAACTTCGAGAATTGAACTATAGAATTATCTCAAATATAGTACACGTGATAATTACGAGAATTAAAATCTAAAAATTCTGGCATTGCATTACTCGAGCTTAACACGATAGGAATATGCAAGATTTTGCACTGGTTTATTTTGCTACGTGTACAACATGTGAAATAACGACGAGAATTTTCAAAGAATATTTTCGCGTTTTTTACCCGTGCTGTACACATGAGGAATCTTCAAGATTGTGAAAAGTAGATTTACCACGAGTATAACACAAGGAGGGTACGTGAATTAATCATGTGAATTATCAACCAGTTCTCCATAATGCTAATCTCGTTGAAAACCTGTGTTTTGTTTGTTGGGAAGTTCAAATCTACATCAAAAAACTAAGAATATGCTTAGAAAGAACATAAAATTTTGAAAAATCAGTCTCATCCTGCCCCCTGCTGAAAATGAAGTATTAAGTCCACTAATAATGAGTTAAAGTTTTATGTCATAATTGGTAACATTTCTTGTGTTTAATTGTCTTCACTTGATTTTTAGCACATATCGGTATTTGCGCAATTGGCACTCAGGCCTTAAAATGCGAGTATTGATTCACAGGAAAGAGATAGAACGGATATGAGGCATTGTACTTTCAGTCTAACCCATGTGATCTTGATATTGACACATTTCTGAATCCTCTAGTAAAAGTTATAAGAAATATATATACCGGAAGTTAAATTATGCGTTTCATTAGAGATCAACCTCACGTCCTCTTTATTGGTGACCCTGAAGTGACTTGAGCGTTTCTGAAGGCAGCCTCTGCATGAAGGAACCACAAGTCAGGGACGTCCTCTGTCCAAAAATCCGGGAGCTTGATGGGGACTATGTTCAAAGTCTGGGGTCACCAATATAAAGTCACCATACGCCCTCTATAAAATTACTTTTTAACGATTTCATCTGAAATAGTTGAGTATAATAAGTAAAGAATATCTCAGAAGAAGAAGAGGAATCAGAGGAACATAATTCACTTTCAAAATTTAGAGTAGGAATCTTGGTAATTTCCTAGTATATGAATAATGATTTTGATAAATATTCATGTACAAAATTTGTAGGAGGGGGACTAGGGGGTCCAAAAATGTCACACAGACCTGGAATCTTTAAGAGGAAGGAGGTCAAAACCTATTGTGCGTTTAAAATACCCCCCCACCCATCTTTCAAATGGATTGTTTTAAAGATTCGGAAATATTAACTGTGGCCTCTGATTTCAAGTGTTGTAATTCAAATTCTTTTCAGACGTTCCCCTCCATCCTTTCAATTTAGAGAAAAGTATCTTGTAAATGTAAGAGGCGTGAAGTCCCCTAGCTGGTAATTCTCATGGTGCTCAAGCGCTTGGCCTCTCAGCCTACTGTAGCCTCAGTGCTAAACAGAGAAATGTTTAATGAACCTTGCTTACAGTAAATTAATATCTGATTACATTGAGGTCATGCACAAAATTGATAGGGGGTTCCCTTATCACCTTAATCATTAATTACAAAATTAGAGTTGTTTATCTCCTAAATCTTGTAAACAGTTATTATTGACATATTGTGGTGACATGGAAACGCCTCAACACAGAAACGACTCAACACAGAAACGGATCAAAAATTATTATTGAGAAATTTCTGTTTTTTTTAATAATTCGAGGAAATCCCTCAATAGTTCAGAATTGTTGAGGGATTTCCGAATATTTTGTATCTGTTTCCCAATATTTAGAGTTAAATGGTTTCCTCTATTTTTGATAAATTTCCTCATGTTTTTAGGTCTGTTTCCTCATATTTTTGATCCATTTCCGCTTTTTTCAAAAACTTTAAAAATCTCAATCTGTTGATCGGTTTCCTCAAATTTTTGATCAGTTTCCGCTTTTTTCTAAAACTTTAAAATTGATCTGTTTCCCCATATTTTTGATCAGTTTCCTCAAATTTTTAGGTCCGTTTCCTCATATTTTTGATCCGTTTTCGCTTTGTTCAAAAACTTTAAAAATCTCAATTTGTTGATTGGTTTCCTCAAATTTTTGGTCCGTTTCCTTATATTTTTGATCCGTTTCCGCTTTTTTTGAGATTTTTAAGTATTTGAAAAAAACGGAAACAGATCAAAAATATGAGGAAATGGACCAAAAATATTGGGAATCCCCTCAAAAATATTGGGAAATCCCTCTAAAATATTTGAATAAAATAAAGGGGAAACGGATATACAATTCTGGGAAATCGATCAAAAAAAAGAGGAAACTCCGGTTTTTGAGGGGTTTCCGCGTATTTTTGATCCGTTTCCGTGTTGAGTCGTTTCCATGTTGACACATGTTGTGACTTCTTTATCATATGTGTCAGATGTAGCATCTAAGTGTGATTGTGATTCTGACTAGCAATTCAACAATTGAGGGTAATTTGAAATTATGCCAGATTTATGCCTGTCAATTGCTGTGATTAGAACATGCATACTACACACCTCCCCCGAAGCGATTTTGACCTCGTTGTTACGACCACCTCTAAAATTTATTTTATAAGTTGAATGAAACGCATGGGAATACAAATCTGTTTTTATCAAAATATTTCATCGGGCCCATTGGATTTTACGGCCAAAATACCATTGGATCTAAATTAAGAAAATTTTAAGGAAGCCCACGAATTAGAAAAAAAACTTCTTGAATCTATTTTTGTTTATATTGTGTTTTTGAAACCCAATTTTACAGTTTTGAAGGAAAAGAAGAAAAAAATTGATAAAAATTTATGCCTTGAGTTACCAATTAATGCTGGATTTTTGACTTCATAAAAGTCCAGGATATTTTAGCACGATACCAGCTTATGTGAATATCAAGCAAATAGCCCACTTTACATTTCTGTTGGTTTCCATTTCACTGAATCAAAGAAATTGAGGGAAAAGATATTTTTTTCATCTACTCCTCATAAGATCAGAAATTCGAAATATTTAAATTTTTCCAATTCATACCAAACAATGTAGAAAAAATACAAGACAGAATTTTTTTTTCCTGATTTTCTTTTCCAAAATTTAATCTACATAGAAATTACCAAAGAACTTATGTTGAGGACAACATAATAGTAAATATTTTTTTCGGATTTATTAGGAAATATCTAAAAAACTATATATGTAACGATTTTGTTTGCACAAGATATTGAAGTTTTATACATAAATATCTTTATAAATCTATCCGTCACAATTTTTTCTTATGTTTGAAACTCATATTTATCCATTGCAGCAAAGTTTTAGTTGGAGGGACGTTTTATTCAATGCCTTAAGGCTACATTTATTGTGGCGTTTTCTGCATTTATATATTTACGTTCCCCCTGAATTAATCAAAAACATTTTTAACTACAATTTTTCTTCTTGTAACTTATGAGTGAAACTCAGTCTAACACAAATATACTAAATATTTTATATTTCATCTATTTGTTTAACTCCCACAGGATAAAAATTCTAATGGTTTATTTANATTGAATGTTTACTATTTCAATATAACTTTATGTCAAGAATCGTTTCATATGCACCAAGAAATATTTAAAATTAAGTAGTTCCAACCACTTCACTGTTTTGTTTAAACTCAAAGTTTTGAACTTGCGCGCCATCGGTATTTTACGCCGCAATTCAGAATGGGACCGAGTTTGATTTCATCGTCTTCTCTAACTAGTTTTTCTTTCGGTTTCATACGCGTAAATATACTAATTAGAAAAATGGTCGTAACAACGAGGTCAAAATCGCTTCCGGGGAGGTGTGACTAGTTGTGATAGGAGCCATCTTTTAAAAATATTCACAGAAATTATTTAGTTGTTTTTCATTTAGTTGAATTATTTAAACTAATTAGGTAAAACACTTCAAGTCTTCATTAGTGTCTAAATTGTAAAGAGAAGGTCAAGATAGTTAATTTGTATGAGATTTGACTAACTAAGCTGAAGAAAATTTAGATTTAAAAAAAAACAATTTCAAAATTTTATTTTTCAGATAAAGATGGATGTTACAATTGATGGATTAAACTTTCACGAGAAAGCTTATGGGAGAAAGGTTTACACTGATAAACTGAGATGTTTCCATTCCCTCTACCCCCCCCCCCCCCTCATTAAAAGTCATCTTTTACCTTAAGTTCAGTATTTCTGTATGGAATCACAAACATTAGGGTTTTCTTTGCAGAATTTTAAGAAGAAGGATATCTTAGGAGGAAAATTGATACATTTTTTGTGTTAATTATTTAAAAATAATTAAAATACTTGCCTTTTCATTCCCAATTTTTCATTTGACAGCAAAACCCCCCTCCACCTGGCCCGAGGGGTGTAATAACTTAAAATTTACACTCATAGCATTTAGTGTTGTCAAAGCAATAGTTTAGAATTGTTAGTTAATTTTATTTCAAAAAACAAATTAACATGGTTAAGTAAATTCAATTTTAAGTAATAAAAATACCAAATCTTTTTCACATACATTTCTCTGTATTTAAACTAAAACTTTATTTAGTGTTCAAGATAAAGTGTTACTAATTAATTCTAATTAACAACACGGTGCGGAAATGTGTATGTATGTACCAAAAAATTGTGTGATGGGTATACCGTACCAAATGTGTGTACTGTAGGTTTATACAGTTAGTATGAATCTTGGTATTTGAACAGTCTAGGAGAGTACATTTGTTTATTATTAATTGCTTACTTAAAAATAAGTTTTATATGCATGTAATATAGTATTTACATATTTAAGTCAACACTAAAAGCCAAATTTTCATGCAAAGAATATAGCTTGATTAAAGTTTACAATAAATATAGTTGTTATTCAAGCTTAATTATAATTGGCAACATTGTTCTGCAATTTCCTTGACTGTAATCATGTAGTGTGTTTGTACCAATAGTGTGTGTTATGTTACGATGCTGCTGGTTTGCAAAGCAGTGCGACTGGTTTTCTCATGCCAGACCAGCCCCATTTCCTTTCCATTTAATCTTATTCCCTGATAAACAATCCTTAGGTGGAACCCAATGATATGCTAGAGCTTAGGAGAGTTGTGGACTGAGAAATCAGGAACCACTATCCCAGGGTGCTATGGAAACGCCTCAACACGGAAACGGATCGAAAATTAAGGGAGTTTGGGTCCGTTTCCTTCTTTTTTCAAGAATTATCAGAAATCCCTCAAAAACTAAAAAGTGTAGAGGGATTTCAGAATATTTTGGGTCGGTTTCCCCTATATATACATTTGATTCGTTTCCCATTTTTTTGGGTCCATTTCCTCTTTTTTTGGGTCAATTTCCGGTTTTCTGAAAAGTTTTGAACTCTCAGTTTGTTGATCGGTTTCCACTTTTTTTGGGCCCGTTTCCTCTTTTTTTGGGTCAGTTTCCGGTTTTCAAGAAAAGTTGTAAATTCTCAGTTTGTTGATTGGTTTCCTCTTTTTTTGGGTCCGTTTCCAATTTTCTGAAAAGTTGTAAATTCTCAGTTTGTTGATCGGTTTCCTCTTTTTTGGGTCCGTTTCCTCTTTTATGGGTCTGTTTCCGGTTTTCAAAAAAGTTTCAAATTCTCAGTTTGTTGATAGGTTTCCTCTTTTTTGGGTCCGTTTCCTCATTTTTTGGGTTCGTTTCAGGTTTTCAAAAAAATATTTCAAATTCTCAGTTTGTGAGATTGGTTTCCTCATTTATTGGGTCTGTTTCCTCTTTTTTTNCCCCTATAGGTTTATTCTCATATCAAAAACATTTTGGGTTAAATTAAATGTGTGAAGTATTTTAATTTTTCCTAGAAGGAAGTGTTGTTAAAGTATTTAAATACAAGTGTTTGCTGATATTGGGGATTGGGGAAAATGGTAATTCTCCGGGAACAGGGGGAGTCAGCGTCGTCAGGGGGGATTGCTCCCCAGCAAAGCTTGGCACAAGAGTTGTACATTTCAAACTAACATAACATATAGTTAATGTCATGTTCATTAAAGATGTGATATATGAGGAGTTTAAAACAATAACATTCAGAGGAAAATGCTGCAAACATTCTCAAAGTAAAACTTGATACTAATGTGGCATATTTATAGATATATTTTCGAAACTGAGGAGGAACAATAAAGAAAGCTTTAAAAATATTGTACACCATAGGGCCAATAACAGAGGTCAATATGGTCTTATTTCTCAGAAATAACCTTTTTTAATTTTACGGCTGTTTAAGTCTGATTACCAATTGAGGTGGTGGAGATTATTACCATTTGAGTGGCGTTGATTACTCATTCAGGACTTCTGGTCTCCCCCTCCTTGTTGAGCATCATTTAACCACTAGCTTGTGGATATGGACAATACAGTACACAATAAGAAGCATCTCCATGATTGGCAGCTTACCAAGGGCGTATACAGGGGGGGGGGCATGGGGGGCAGTGCCCCCCCCTAGACTTGTAAAGGGGGGGGGGTAGCCCCCCCCTAGAATTCTGCAAGCCTTTCACACTTTTCAAATCTTAACTGAAGAGTGAAGAACACAAAAAAAATAAGTTTGCTTTTCATGATTATTATAAAAAATCAAAATTTTAAAATATATATAATTACAGTGCAGTGCTCATGCTGTAACCAAGTTAACCTAACCAACCTAACCTAATTTTAACTTTTAAGTTCACAGAGTACACAGAGTTTAGTTGGGTTCAGAGAACACACAGTCTGCATACATTTGTACAGCTCACACACTTTACATTATATGCTAGTCTTGTTTAGTAGTGATGTGAGTCTGTTAAAAGTTGCCGTTGTGACTGGTATCTGTGAATTGCTGATTAATAATTATCATGAATCAAATACTGTTATTTATAAGCCTTGAGTTATCATTCATTCTTAGATTGCAGCAATTGTACTCCTACTTTTTTTCACAACAGAAACTTTTACAAGTCATAATTATTTTCTGGACCTTTGTACTTCTTTTCATCTCATAGAATTTAAGTTTAAGTTAAGTTTTTATTTTCAAAAATGTCTTTTACTATCTCTAGTTTAAATACTAAATATACCTATAAAAGTATAATAAAATGTCGATTTTTTAGAAACAATGCTTAGAAGGTAATTATTTGGACTGTATGTGTGCCTTTTAAGTATCTTATACTTATGCCTGATATCCAAGAAGCCAAGTGTTATGAATTTACAGTTCGAATTTTGCCCCCCCCTAGGAGCTCCTAGGGGGGGGCAAAAAAAAATTTTGCGCTTCATGCAAATCTTGCCCCCCCCCTAGATTTATTTCTGTATACGCCCTTGCAGCTTACCCATCCTCCAAAAGCCCCAATGGCCCCCTAATGGAGATGAATAGGCAAATCTTACTTCAGGGCCATACCATCACCCTATACAATAACCTCTCAATCTCCCATACAGCCCAACCTGTTGCACTCAATGGAAATTATCTTGTGGCTGACCAGCCACTTATGAATGGTGAGATTCGGAATTCCAGTAAATGATTTTAAAGTAGCTTCAATCATGCATGATGAATTGCATTCCACATCACTATCCCACAGTGGAAGATTAGCCTAAAATAGCTGCACACTTGGCCCCTTAGCCTAATCTAGCTGCAGCACTTGGCCCAGAAATATTACAAACCTGACCTAACCTAAAATATTGAAGACAAACATTTTAAAATGCACCTAAAAATAGATATTTAAAAAAAGGTCAAAGCTTGAAATTCTAGCCTAATATAGCCTCAGTGCTCAACTCCCAGCATATCCTAGCCAGAGTGCTTGGCCCAGAAATATTACAAACCTTGTGACATGGAAACGCCTCAACACTGAAACAGATAAAAATACGCGGAAACCCTTCAAAAGTAGGTTTTTTTTAGATGTTTCTGCAATTTCTTCAAATTTTTTAGAAATCCCTCTAAATAAGCTGTAGGTGTAGATGAACCTTTAGAGCTGTCTGGAGCAGAACCATAGAAGGCTGCTTCTGAAGAGAGCTGCTAGAAGCTGCAGGTGTAGACGGACTTTCTGGTTCGGGACTTGGTCCGAAAATGATAACTCTATTCTGATTTTAGAATATCAATAAAATCCCCTTTTGATGGTACAGAGTTGGTTTAGAACTCCGGAGCTGCTCGAAGATTAGCTACAACTGATAATATCATCTTTCCAAGATTTCAACGTTAGGTTTAAGGCGTAACCTTAACCTTGAGTCTATACTTAAAAATAAACAGCGCTCACAGGATGTTCACAAAAAATACAAACATATAAATACATTTTAACTATTCATAAAAGCACAAATATCAATTCTTAAAGAATCTGTTACATTCGTTTGTGAATTTTACAAAAAATGAGTTTTAGTTTATGTAAACACCCAGCATAGTTCCCATATACAGAAATAATTGATTCCAACCATGATCTGACATTCTTTGTTAAAAATATGCACTTTGAACTCCTTAAGTCAACATATTCTAAATGATTCTAAATTCTAAAGTAATAGTCAATGTCATTAAAATTAGATGTTTTTTTTTATAGAAAAAAAATGGTGTGGACAATAAAAAAAAACATTTTTACTTATAAATAATGTCATTTCAACATTAGATTAGTAAGTAAGTAAGTAAGTAATATTTATTGCACAATAACATGTTAACATATTAAAGTGGCAAGAGATATACAATTCGCAGGATTGCGGTTTACAACGTAGATCTCATAATACAGTCTTTAAAACAAATTTTACATTAACAAGAAAATATTCCATTGGTAATTAATATATTTTTCATAACATGAATGGAACGTACAAGGTGGCGAACTTATGTGCTGGATGGCTGGAAAAGAGTCTCGATTATTAGCGGTCCGACAATTATTTCTGAATATTGTAAATGTAGAAAGTAATTAGCCCGGTAAACCTGTTTGACGCAATTAGAAAGTAAAAGTTTAAACAGCTGATTGTTAGAAACAGTTAGCAGACCGATGTTCGTAATAAATGAAATTGCTTGGTCGGGAAGAATACACTGAATTTAAAAAGTCTACAAGCTACAAACTGGACAAAACAACCTTTCACATTGAACAGAATCAGGTAAATCTTCAAGGAGGAATTGTTTAAGTTCACGACTAAAAGCCATTGGATTCAATACTTCTTTAATTAAGGGATTTTCAAACTCATTCCAAACAATTGGAAAATTACACATAGGAAATCGTTTTACCATATTTATTCTGAATGGTGGAACTTGAAAGTCATTTTCATTTCTCAATAAAATGTCCCTGTTGAGGTTAAGAGTCCAAGTGTTTTGGAAGGATCTAGGAGTCAAATTATTACGAATCTGATGCATAAATTTAAGTTGAAAAAACTGAACTAATTTTTCGAAGGGTAAGATTCCAAGCTTCTTAAACAAGGGCCCTGTATGTGCATTATACCTAGAGTTTGTAACGCAATGGACTGCGGCTTTTTGATTCAGTATCATAGGTTTTAAAATACTTTTTGGCGCACATGAGTATATTTGAATCGCATAAACAATATGAGAATGAATTAATGAATAAAAAAGAGATTTCAAGGCAACTGGTGTCAATACATTTTTAACCCGACGAATTGAAAATAAAGATTTAGAAATTCTGGAATTTATTTGATTAATATGATGATATTTTTTAACTTTAATAATTTATTTTAATTAAATTTTACAATATTGTTAAATTTTAATATGATATCAGATGGAAACATTTTGAGACTTCTATATTTCTTTTTTTTAATCCTTTCTTCTTGATCTTCCATTCCTTGTCCATCCTTCAATCACACTATGGCTAATTTTGAAAATAAAAATAAATGAATTTTTTGGATGTTTTCTGCAGCTAGCCAAATTGCAGAGGTAGTTTTCAGTGAACCAAGCTGAAGATGAAGTTTTGTTTTTAATCTATGTACAAATCTTGCTTCCCCTGTAGGATACTAGATGCGTAACTAAACACAGCGCTTCCCCAGCTGCAATGCTGGGACTGCATAGTAGGTCCGTTCTGCTAGAAAGAAAGCAGGCAACTGAATATGATGATATTTAAAGTTGAGGTTTTGGTCTAAATATACTCCAAGAAATTTAATTGCAGGAATCGGACTATTCTTATTAACATAGTGCACTGGATATATATTTTCAGGGTGTTGAATTCCATCAAGCTCATTATGATTCAGAAATATCCCAATATCATTCCATGGGATATTATCATTACTATGAAAGGCTATAAACTTTGTTTTTTTCAGGATGGAGACACATTCTGTTAGCTCGGAACCAGGTTACCAGTTTATGAAGCTCGGAGTTTACAAAATCAATCAGATCATCAAGATTCTCACCAGAAGCTAGTAAAGTTGCATCATCTGCAAAAATCAAAGCGCGAAGTCTACAACAATTATGTAAATCATTAAAGAAAATGATGAATAAAATAGGACCAAGGACACTTCCTTGAGGTACACCTGAAGAAGTTTCTTTGGTTGGAGATCGGCTATTTCCAATATTTCCAAACTGAGTGCGATTTTTCAGGTAGCTTCCGAACCATTTAAGCTCACTCCCCCTTATTCCAACCTTGTTTAGTTTACTTAGTAAAATATCATGAGGTACAAGATCAAAGGCTTTTTTAAGGTCGCAAAAAATTCCTATAGTATACTGTTTTTTATTCATAGCATCACCTACTTTATTCAGTAAATGAATCATAGGATGAATAGTTGAATGTTTAGATTGAAATCCATATTGATTAGGATGAATAATGTTATGTGCACTTAAATAGTTCGACAGCTTCATCGTTATAATTTTTTCAAGAATTTTTGAGAAAACCGGCAGAATCATCCACTGATGTTTGCTTCTCTCCTTTTTTAAATATTAGAACAACCTTAGCTAGTTTTAGTTGGTGTGGGACGTGTCCTTGTTTAAAAGATAAATTAAAAATATGGCATAAAGGCATGGAAATTTCATTTATAATACATTTTATGAATTTACAGGAAAGCTCAGTAGAATCCAAACTAGTTTTAGATTTAAGATCCTTGACTAATTCAATAATGAATTCATGTCCTATGTCATCAAGATCAAATGTCTGCTCTGATTGTGTGAAGTTTTCATCAGGAGGATGATCAGTTGGAATAATCTTCTCGGCGATTTTTCCAGGTATAGAACAAAAATGATCGTTAAAACTCTTGGCAATTTTTTGACTATCTTCAATGGTTTCATCTCCAATAATGATCTGATCAATAATCGAACTTTTATCATTCATTTTTTTGGTGGCTTCGCGAATTATTTCCCAGGTTTTCTTAATATTTGATTGGTTGTCAGTAAGTTTATTTTCAAAATACATTTTTTTGCTTAGTCTCAGTAACTTGTTATATAAGTTTTTAAACCTCTAAAATTCATTCTGTTCTCAAATGACGGATTTATATTTATTTTGTTAGACAATTAAAGTTTTGTTCTCCTAGAAGCTAGTAAACCTTGAGTGATCCATGGTTCAATTTTATGAAAGTTCTTGTTGAATTTAAAGTTTAAAACTGGAAAAAACAAGGTATATAAATCATTAAAAGTATTACTGAATAGATCAAAGCTTTTTTGAGCATTACTCTCTCCTGTAACATCACTCCAGGACAAGGCTCTAAGGGCATTTTTGAAATTACTAATATTTTGTGCTGAGAAATCGCGTTTATGAATAGTTTTTTGATGCAAATTAGCCTTGTTTTCAGTAAAAATATGGAAAATAGGAAAATGATCACTAATCCTTGAAGTTAAAATGCCACTTAGATAACAATCCTTGGTCGCATTCGTCCATAAGTGGTCGATTAATGTAGCAGAACTATGGGTCACTCTAGTAGGTTTAGTAATAATCTGAATAAATCCTTGGCTAAACATGTTATTTAAATAAGTATTAGTTCCCAGATGAGTTTGAAACTTAAGCAAATCAATATTGAAGTCACCAAAAATATAAGATTTACAATTAAACTTTGAAATTTCTGACGTGATATTCATCAGAAGTTCTGTAAATCGTTCCGTTTGTTCATCCGCTGTAAACAAAGGATGCCTAGTATTAGAGCGATAAATGGATCCCAGGACAGTTTTAGAATTTCCAACTTGAATTTCAATAAACATTGTTTCAACTATTTAGTCTTCAAATAAAGAAAGTTCCTCAATAATTCTAAATTTTATCCCTTGTTTTATGTAAAAACCGCCCCCCCCCCCCCCCCCACCTTGAGCAGAGGTTCTTGATTTAAAGATAATATCCTGGTATCCATCTATACTCAATACATCAGAGTCGTTAATTCTCCATAATTCTTGAAGGATAAGTACATCAAAGCAATAAGAATTTTGACCAAAACCCTCAACAAGCTCATTAAGTTCCTGAAATTTTGAAGATAAACTTTGAATATTTAAACTTAGACATGAACAACCTTTAATTTTTGAATGATCTGTAATAAATTCCTCCTCAGAATAATAATTGCAAGAAATACTTGAATCTCCGTAAGGAGAATCTTGAAGCTGAGAAAAATTGTCTGATTCTGAATCTGACTCATTAAATATGGACAAAAAATCAAACTTTTTTTATTTTTTAAGGTTTCCGAGACCAAATTCTACATCATCCATGATCAAAAATTGAAGTGACCAATTTAATCAAGACCTGTACCAGCAATTAGGGTTGTCAATCGTTTTTGAAAACGATCGTTAAACGATCGTTTTTTGTTTCGTTTTCAGAAACGATCGTTTCGTTTTCGGAAAAAAACGATCGTTTTTAAAAACGACCCACTCGTTTTGAACTTTTAGAAAACGAATAGCGATCGTTTTTGAAAACGATCGTTTTTATTAAAACGATTTGCCACCGTCTTTTATATGATTGTTTTTAAAAAAACGATCGTTTTTGAAAAAACGATCGTTTTTTAAAAAATATTTTTATTGACAATTATGTTAATGATCGTTAACGAAGGGTCGTTGTTAACGATCGTTAACGAAGGGTTGTCGTTAACGAAGGGTTGTCGTTAACGATCGGTAACGAAACGACGAACTTTATCAAAATGGTCATTTTGTAAAAAAAAATTACATGCAACTTTATTGAATGTCGTCTTACATGAAGTTTTACAGTTGTGGGGAAGTTAAAACTCCTTGATATTTTCTTAAAAACTACTCAATGATAGGTACAGATGCCCTTCAGGTCGGTTTCCTCTCTTCGTTAACGATCGTTAACGAAGGGGTTGTCGTTAACAATCGTTAATGAAGGGTTGTCGTTAATGATTGTTAACAAAACGACGAATTTTATAAAAACGATCGTTTTGAAAAACGAGCGTTTTGAAAAACGATTGTTTTAAAAACGACCATTTTTAGAAAACGAACTTTTTGAAAAAACGATCGTTTTCTAGTTATCTAGTGTGACGTGTTAACTGTACGAAACATCTGTCTGTACTACATTGACGACAAGAAAATTTAACAATGAGTAATGACCATATTTTTTCAAAGTTTTGCAGAGTAGCTTTTCTAAAGATTTAAAAAAGTAACATCTTTTTCCTCTTAAAGTAAAACTATTATTGTAGTTAATATAAAACGAATGACTGTAATGAAGGATATAAAACAAGGTGAAAGCTGAAAGGTATGTAATGAAGTCTTTATTAGATTGAGTTTGTAAATCCCAGAAATGAGTGGAAAATGCAAATCAAACCCAATTAAAACCAATAATTTGATATACATCATGAAATTATCCTAGGGGGGTAAAAAAATTTCTAGGGGGGGTAAAAAAAATTTGGCACACTTCACGCCCCAAATTAAAAATATTTACCCCCCCCCCCCTACAGAATCCTTATGTCCGCCCCTGAGGTCGGATCAAAAATATGAGGAAACAGACCAAAAATTTGAGGAAACCGATCAACAAAATGAGATTTTTAAAGTTTTTGAAAAAAGCAGAAATGGATCAAAAATATGAGGAGACTGACCTAAAATTTGAGGAAACCGATCAACAAAATGAGATTTTTAAAGTTTTTGATAAAAGCGGAAACGGATCAAAAATTTGAGGAAACGGACCTAAATTTTGAGGAAACTGATCAACAAAATGAGATTTTTAAAGTTTTTGAAAAAAGCGGAAATGGATCGAAAAATGAGGAAACAGACTTACAAATATGAGGAAATTGGTAAAAAAGAGGAAACCATTCAACTCTAAGTATTGGGAAACGGATACAAAATATTCGGAAATCCCTCAACAATTCTGAACTTTTGAGGGATTTCCTGGAATTTCTAAAAAAAATTGGAAATTCCTCAAAAATAATTTTTGATCCGTTTCCGTGTTGAGTCGTTTCTGTGTTGAGGCATTTCCATGTCACCTACAAACCTAACCTAACCTAAAATATTTACAAAAAACATTTTAAAATGCATCAAAAAACAAATATTTAAGAAAATGGTCAAAGCTTAAAATTCTAGCCTAATAAAACCGCAGCACTTGGCCCCCCGGCCTATCATAGTTGCAGCTCTATGCCCAGAAATATTAAAACCTGACCTAAACTATCATATTCACTACAAAACTAATACAACTTTAATAACCTGATTTGGAGGCTCTCCAGGAGTGTCAAACTTCTCTGCAGCTCTCTCCATTCTTAGATACAAAGATGCAGCCTAACCCCTCTCCTGGACCTCCTCAAGGCATTTCTTCCTGTGTTTTGCCCCCTTCCAACCATGCTCTGCCGCCTTCCAACCATCCTCTTTCCCCTTCACACCATCCTCTTTCTCCTTCAAACCATCTTTTTTCCCCTTCACAGCATATTCTAAACCCAAACATCTTACTTGGAAACACTCCCGCACCCTTCTATCCATGCTCTGCCCCCTTCACACCTTCCTCTTTCCCCTCAACCCATGTTTGCACCCATAAACCAAAACATCTTTCTGGTAAAAACACACCCACACCCTTCCATCGATGATCTGCCCCCTTCCAACACCTCGTTTTCTTGACTCGATCACCAGAATTATCTCTCCCTCATACAAGCTAAGGTCCCTCTCCTTCAGCTTTTAATTTTCTCCTTTTCCTCTCTCCTTTTTGCTGTGAGCTTCTTTGAAATCTCTCTTATCTCCCTGTTTGTCCGCATGGCAGTAAATGATAATTAACTGAGGTCATTAGCATGGAATAATTCATTTATAGATCAGCATCCAAATAATTACAACTTCTTTACCAAAACGAAAAAAGTTTTTCACAGATTTTGACCAACAGGAAGAGTTTTCCACAATCAAACTGACAATTACATAGATCAGCAGCATCCAAAAAGTGATTTCCCACGGTTATTCTGGTAATTTGCCAACTTCTTGACCAATAGGAACAGTTTCCCACTGTTTCTCCAACAATTACAAGAAAAGAACCTTGATATTATTAATTTCCATCTAACAACTTATTAAAGAAAATTTGCCTAAAATGTTGGAAAGTCTTTTTTAAAACTACCTAAATAACAAATAAAGTTCATGTACAAAATTGATGGGAGGGAGGAAGGGGGAAGTGGGTTCAAAAATTGTATAATTGGACAGACCCTGGAAATATGAAAGAGCACCTCACCAGTCTCTTCAAATTGATGATAATTCTCTTGATACTGGAGAAGGAAGAAGATTGAAAGAGGTCAACCTCAACACTAGTGCTAAGCAGGTTTATGAAGAGGTTGGGCAAAGATACAACTGTAGTCAGGTTCATTTCTGTCCAGTAGACACTGCTGGCATATCAGGGCAACCTTTACAAACTACCAAAGAGATTTCACCTCTGCTCGAGAACCTACACTGATAAAAACAACCCAGAATACTAAGGATTAGACTCTTTGACATGGAACTCTGAATTATGAGAAGTTATCAGATGTTACAGTTTCACTCCATCATCTCTATCTAAACTATCCTGAGCTGAAAACTTTAGAATAAGATATCCTTAATCCTGATTACTTAATCTGAGTATCCTTGAACACACTTTTGATTTTCTTCTTGAACCATTCTTTCTTGGATACAGTTTTTTAAATTAGCGAGTTCCTCCCGTTTCTGTATATTAATCTTGAATGGCATGCAAAATTTTAAATTTATTGGCTTAATATACGCGACTCTGATTGGTTGAATTTTGTACTCTTTTAAGGATACCAGTACAAGATTAAGTTTGTCTTGTTTTTGAGAAAAAAAGAGGATCAAGCATCACGATATCCACCATTCTAAAGTTTTCAGCTCTGGAAAGAAAAACCTTGAGATTATTATAACACTAAGCCCTCCTCTTCATTGTCTTCTTCAAAAAGAAATCCCTGATTTGGACAAGGTGAAGTGGTAGTTCTGTATACAAATGCCGGAAAGTTGCCTCTCTTTTAGATTCTTGCTCTTTTAAATAATCCCATTTAGATGAGGAGCTGGGGTTAGTTGAAATTCCTGTCACTGCCAGGGTTGTATCAGTAGTCGTAAATATACCCTCACCGCCACTTAGGACTAAACTTAATGAATTGTTGATTTACTACGGTATTACCATAGTAAAAACAACAAAAAGGGGCAATTAAAATCATTGCCAAAAGTAGAGGTGCACTTTTTTTTTGATAAAAAATACATGCAAAAACGAGCAGAAAATTCAGCACAATATAATGTACTAAAATGTATAGAAAAATTCGTCTAAAAAATTGTACTAAAATGTATACAAAAAACATGTTAAAAAGGTAATATTTTTGAGGATTTATAAAACCAAAAGTAGTATTTGAATACCAGGATCTAGGAACTCTAACGGAGGCCAGAGCTTGAAGTATACATAATACCAGCCTCAAAAATTATTGATCTAAACCACGAAGACGAGAGCCGAACTTGAAGAATATATTATACAAAAATATTTTAACAATTCCAAAATAAAAATTTATCAATAACGAGCGTAAAAAAACTTGATTGAACTGTAGGTAAAAAAGTACAGTTTAGAAATATTAATCACCCAGAAAAAAATATTAAAAGATATGGTTTGTACCCCCCCCCCAAAAAAAAACGATTTTAAATACAATGTTTTGTTACACTGTATGCATAAATAAAACCATCTAAGAAAAACAAGGAAAAGTTTTGTGGAAAAATATGAAAAATATAACGTTGTTCTCCACACATTTTACCATAATTGATTAAAGAGTCAGAAACTTAAAACACTAAAATTCAAATTTAGTTAAAGTCTATTTCAAAATAAAAAAGTAACGAGTTAACAAGGAGATAAATTTTTATCAAAATAATCGTTAAAAGTTATTTTTAAACATTTATTCCTACAAAGGTACAGAAGTTAACCTAAAAAAACTATTCATCAGTTAGTTATTGACTATGGAGACACTGTCCCCACATCCCATGTACACAATAAAGTTTCTGTCTCAATGAACACATAGTTTAAACAATATATTTCGCACGTACATAATAGTTCAAGAGTTGGAAACTAAAAAACAAAAAAATATTGAGTTTATCAATTTACACCTTTTTATTAACAAATAAAATTAATCGGTTACCAAAAAAAAGGAAAGTATTTGCTAAAAAAAGTTTTCTTTATAGATGTTACAAAAAGGTGTAGAACATACTCCAAACCATTTATTTTGGATATTGAACCACGCTCATGTACATAAAAAGTTTCTGTCTAGACAAATGCGTACTTCACAGACAATATATTCCACACGTACACAATGTTCTCGATAATACAAACTTATTTACAGGTTATCAACATTTACACAAATACTTGTTTGACTTCATATGAACACAAACACACAATTAATATGAAATCAATAAAAATTATCAGTACTTAATCATACACCATGCAGTGGTTACTCGCTTTAGTGATTCTGACCTGCACTCCAGGAATCAAGGTGAGACACATTTCCCTTCTTATTTTTGCACACCTAATACAGTCTTGTCAAAAGATAATCCTCGGAGGTTAAAAAAATGTAAATATCTTTTTTGAAAAAGGTGAGATTAAAGTGAGTGTTCGCGCAAAAATATAAGGGGGGTATAGATGTTATTGTGATAAAAAGGTTTTTTTTTGATCGTTACTAATCTTACTTCTATCTGTTGTGTTAATAAGGAGAAAGTTGTTAAAGACGCATCACGCAATATATGACTTAGACCGTAAAAAAATCAATTTAATTTAAAACAAATCATTCAGATATTACAACCTATTGTCATCGATTATCTTTCGCCACACTTTGTATGTATTTGATATTTCATACTAGTTTTGATCTTGTTTTTTAAATAATATTTAGCAGACAACTTGTTTTTCCGAACATTCCTGGAAAAATATGAAAATGTCACCTTCATTACTAAAAATCTTCGGAAACAGGAATAAATGTTTTTTATAAGTAACCCTCAGATCATAACAATTAAAACATATTATAAAAAATCAACTATAAACGTGACAAAAGATAATCCATGTCTATAGGTTGTAATATCTGAATGATTTATTTGAAATTAAATTGAATTTTTTTTACGGTCTAAGTTGTATGTTGCAATTTTTTTTCAATTTGTATGGACGCCATGCTATTCATTATGAGATAACAATTTTCTCCTTATAGACGCAACAGATAGAAGTAAGATAAGTAGCAATCAAAAAAACGTTTTTTTTGTCGCATTAAGTCTATACCCCCTATTTTTAACACTCCCTGTAAGTGTGAAAAAATAAGAAGGGAAAAGGTGACTTCTCAACGATTTCTAGATTAATTTATTAATATATCTATTAATTATTAGTCTCCACGATTTGAAACAAAAATAATCTATATAACTTAACACCCGTCGTCGACATCGCCTTCGTTGTNTATTTTTTGCATTTTTTATTTAGAGTAATGATGACAACTGTACCCTGGCTGAGTTGAGCGAAGCGATCTCCGATTATTACGTAACACGGGTACGATTTTCCTGTTAAGAATTATTGTTGGTTTTACACAAGCTTGAGAGTTTGTTGAAAACCCCCTCAATCGAATTTGCAAGTTGTTGATTAGATATGCATAGATATGCTCAGCACTCCCCTCAGAGACAAACAGGGTGTTTCTTTTTTCCGCGTAAAATTTTGTTCCCTTCTCTTTCAACACCAAAAGTTCTGCATTCTGAAAAAAAGAGGAATATTAACCGAAATCTTAGGCAAAAATACAAAAAATTAAATTGATTTACACCCTGTAGATAACTGTCACGAAAGGAAACAAAGGGTGAGGGGGATTAGAATCAGAGGGGAATTTTTTTTCAAAAATTAAAATAATTAAAATTAACGATTTTATACCAGGTTGTAAGGATTGCTCGGATCCCCAGCGAGCTAGACTGGGTCAGGGTCCACACAGATTGCGTAGACCCGGAAGACGCGAGCTGTCATCCTCGAAACACCAAACTTCACATTAAAGTAAGAAAAATATTATTAGCCCGCTTTAAAATGAGAAAAAAAGTTGAAAAAATATAAGGTGTTAAAAACGCCAAAAGAGATATTTTACTTTCGATTTTTATTAACTCCATTCTTGTTGGGAGGGGGGATGGGGTGGATTGTTTACCCCCCTGTATTTATTAAATAACTCTTATTGTGAAATATTTTTTATTTTTTTGCGAAGGCATGTACAAATATCCCGTACTTTTTAAACCATCCATTTGTAGCAATTTGATGAATTCTTTGTTTTCTCACCCACCAGTAAAATTTCTCTGCCAGCTTGAAGCAGATGTAACCCCCTATAAAGTTCATCCCCTCCTTCTCACACTGAGAAATGTCGTCTTCTTCTAGGGATTCTGAATCATCAGAATTCCTAAACAAAAAAGTTAAATAAAAAGTTATTACAGGCCTTTTGAGGTATTCTTACATAATTAATTAGTTTATATGTAATTTTTTATGAAAATTACCTTGAAGAAGACTACATCTTTTCCTGCTCTTCAAAATCTTCAATTCCTGTAGCCATTCCGGTTGTAACAAAATCTTGATCTATAGGTACATAATTGTGCAGGCTCTCCTCCCCCACGCTAGGTTTTTGAAACCGGAACAACATGGTCTGTCTCAGTGCAGAGAAGTTTCACTTTTGCACACTGTAGAGCTTGAAGGCAGTCAGGGTGAAAGTCAGGTCCACCCCCAGACCCCTAATGCAGGTAAAAAATTCTCAACCACATCTTGGTTTAATCTACTGGTCAGAACATATTTATAACCACAATTTCTCAAATCATCACAGAGGTGACAGACAGAACGGGAGCCTGATATTATACCCTTTTCAAAGGGAAGAGCAGCTCCTTTTCTTTCCCAGTATATATTTCTTATCTGCCCATTACTTTAAATTATGATTTAAACTCAGGTTGTTTACTGCATCAATAATATCTGCCTGTGGGGAGAGGTTTGTTTGGATCTAAAAATCTCAAAGCTGCTGCGGAAGAAGCAGATAATGTTTGAGCAGCTATGTGTACATTAGTTTAAGCCCCTGCCTCTTACTTGATATGCAGTGGTTTGAGTTTCCAATGCACTTTGTACTCTCCCTTATCTTCTTGTGCTCAAAATGTGATTTGTTAAGAGGAATCCAATCTCTGCATGATTTCAGGGCATCAAAATTTCTCTTGGATTCATCAAGGGGGTTTTTGGGGAACCAAAACCCCTTGTCAAACATGTGGTTCCGGAAAAGCTTCAACATGAGTGGGAATTCTGCCACAAAATAAAAGGACCTTGCCGGGTCTGCAGGATTTCCAATTTTGTGGGTTCCGTTCTTGAAGTCCATGTCTGACAAGAACTCCTTATTTACCAAGTCAAAACTTGATCCCCAGACTCAATATGCCTTTTCCTCCATCTTCAACACAACTTCTTTCAGTAGATCGAGTGCTCTTGGGCTCTTTGTGCTTGGTGGTGATAACGTTCATTAGAAAGGTTTGTACACCGTCGCTGAGGGTGAACATTTTCAGCCATGATCTGATCACCGACTCACACGGTAGGTTCATCCATTTTCTTTGGCTTTCTACAGCTGCAACATCTTTTCAGTCATATTTTCTAGGTCGAGATACTCCCTTGGCTACACAAACTCTGGCTCAAGGCAAAACAATTCTTCTAGAAATAACCTCCTTGAGTTTTACTTGAAGATATTTGTTACTCTTCAAGTACTTGATAGTTTTTTTAGCGATTTCAGCTTCTCCTTAACGTCACAATATTTAAGATAAATTTTGCCTTTATTTGTAAAATCACACTGAGTTCCTACATGATGCCAATCAGGCTCACTTTACTACAACTTCCTTTTCTTCGATGAATCTGAAGATGTAGCTGAAAAATGAGTGTGCTATATAGCACTGTAAATTCTCTGCCCAATTAACCCCTCCCCCCTTCCCACTCTTATCTTCTAATCACACGGCTTTCTATATAATATAACATTGCTGCACACTCTGCACGATGCAAACACATCTGGGCCACTGAATTCTTCAATATTTAAAACACTCAAAACATATGCGTAAAAAGAGGGCAATTTTTACGCAATTTTTACGCAATTTTAATGGTAACAAAGACAATTTAAATTCTTTTAAAAAGTTTATTTTTTTCATTTATTTTGGAAAATGCAATATGTGCTGTATGGGAAATTTTAGATATTTCACAAATAATTTAGACTTAGAGTTTTAGGGAATTATGCAAATTAAGTGTATTTTTACGCAATTTGTATACCTGAAATAAAATGATACACATCTCCACAAATTCATGATATTTTTACTTAAAGCTGGGTTATAAAATATTTACTTTAGAAAAATTAGATATTTACAATAATTTGAAATCTAGTCCTACGCAAATTTGCGTTTTAATTGCGTAATTGGAGCCAAAATAATGTGTTTAAATTGCTTACGCATTTTGGATAGCTGGGAATTAATTAATTACTAATTTGGTCATGTACAAAATTGATAGGAGGGGGGGGGGGGTCCAAAAATTGTTCACTAGGACAGACCCTATAAATCTGCAATAAATGTAATTTTTAAAAATGAGCAAAGTATCAACACAAAAAAAGTTGTTCGTCCTGAAAATCATAAATTTAATAAAAATAAATCAGTTTTTTTACCATAACTTCCAAAATACTTGTAAGATCGTATTGCGCACCCCCTCACAGTGATTTTGGTGTCCTTCCGAAACTTTTATGTTTTATAGTCAAACCGACCAACTTTCATTTTTCTTAGAAATTGGAGTAGTTAAAAATCCATTGTGCAACAAAATAAAATTCTATTTCTTTAACGCAAGTTAGCCCTTCCTCTGGCCCCCACCCCTAATCTAAATAATATTGCATAATGTTGTAATTCAAGAAACATCTTAAAATTATAAACTTTAACTGAAAATAGGTATTTCAAACAAATGCATGGGTACTATATATGAAACAAATGAGAACTATGCCGCAATATGTTTCGATATTTTGCATAATACCGCAAACCTATTTTAAAAGTATGATGTCAGAGCATACAGATCTTCCCCGCACTGTACCAACCTTTCATTGGTGCACAAGCTATTCCAGTACCCATGTGTAACAATCATCTGGACCTAATTTAACGGTGGATTCTCATTTGAACTACTGCCGTTTGAACTATGGTACATTTGAACTATTGTTCGTTTGAACTATTGTTCATTTGAACTACTGACATGACGTCATATCCTGTAGTTAAAATCAACGCATTTCTTGCTCATTTGAACTATTTTTCTACCCTAAATTAAGTTATAACATTTTTTTTTATAATTCCTATAAAGTTATAGTTCATGACAATTAAAATAGTTTAAATTAACCAAAAAATAGTTCAAATGAACATAAAAATAGTTCAAATGAACATAAAAATAGTTAAAAATAGTTCAAATGAACATAAAAATAGTTCAAATGAACATAAAAATAGTTCAAATCAACATAATATAGTTCTAATGAAATAGTTCAAATGAAAAAAAAAATAGTTCAAATGAATTTAAAAATAGTTCAAATGAAAAAAATTGTTCAAATGAACATAAAAATAGTTCAAATGAACATGAAAATAGTTCAAATGCAAAAAAAAATAGTTCTAATGCCCTGTAAGACAAGGGACATTAAATTAAGTCAAATTGACATCTTTTTAGAGTGCAGTTACGTCATTTTGACGTCACAAAAAAACATCAAATTGACATATAAACGTACCCACTTTAACGTCTATATGACGTCATTTTAAGACGTTAGATTGATGTCAAATGTGCTAAAATTATGTCAATTTAATGTTTGTTTGATGTCATTTTGTATGTTTTGTGACATCATAATGACATTATTTGAGGTTACAATACCAAAAATTAGATCCATATTTACAATACCTAACATCTCAATGATGTCAGTTAACATCTCAATGACGTTCAAATAATGTCACTTAACATTTAAATGACGTTTCATAAATGTATAAAGAAAGATAACAGACATCAAATTAAAATAAAATTAACATCTTTTTATAGTGTATCAATGTCATAATGACAAATTTTGACATTTTTTGACAATTTATGATACCTAACATCTCAATGATGTTCAAATAATGTCAAACATCATTTTAGTTACATCAAAAAAATGTCACTTAACATTTCAATCATGTCTTGGAACCTTGCTTGTCTTTCCAATTTATATAACTTAACATTAAAATGACATAAAAATTATATCTTTTTACATTTAAATGATGTCTCATTAATGTGACGTTTTACTTTTAAATGAGGTCAAACTAATGTCAATTAACATTATTTTAACAACCCCCGTACTAAATACAAATAACAAAAAGTTGTAAATGTATTGTTTTATTGATCATTTCAAAAATTTCCAATATAATATTTTAATTACCAATTTACAGATATATTTTGTACATTACAGACATGACATTACAGACATATGATTAATTTTCCGTTATTCAGAGGTTAAACATCAGGTTCCTGAAACATAAACGAAATAAAAATTTTTATTATTAAATGTTTATAAATATTGGACTAAAAGAGGGGAAAAAATGGAAAGGGGAAAGAAGTTCAAAAGGCAAAGAAGTATAAATAGGAAAAAAATGGCAAAGGAAAAGAAGTGGAAATGGGAAAAAAATTGAAAAATTAAAGGTAAGGGCAAAAAAGGAAGAATGGGAAAAGAACTGAAAATATAAAATAAGAGGACATACAAAGAAATGGATAAGGAAAATAAGTTTAAAGGGAAAAAAAGTAAAAAAGGAAAAGATGGCAAAAGGTAACAGAAGTTGAAAGGGAGTTGACATTGAAAATAAATTAAAAGAGAAAAGAAGTGGGAATGGAAAGTAAATTGAAAATCGGTGGAAATGATAAAATATGGAAAGGGAAATTAAGGGGAAAGTAGTTTACAGGGAAAAAAAGGGGAAATTACAAGAAGTGGAAAGGGAAAGAAAGTGGAAAGTCAAAATAAGTGTAAAAGTAAAAAAGTGGAAAGGTAAAAAGGAAGGAAGGAAGTTCAAAGGTGAGAAATAAGTGAAAAGAGAAAAGCAGTATAAAGTGAAATAAAGTGGGAAGGAAAAGAAGAGGAAAGAGAAATAAAGTGAAAGAAAAAGAACTGGAAAAGAGAAAAAAAAAGCAAAAGAAAAGAATAGGGAAAGGAAAAGACGTTGAAAGGCAAAAGAAGTGGTAAGTAATTGCAAAAAAAATGTGAAGGAAAAAGGGAAAATAAGAGGAAAATTAAATAAGTGAAAAATGAAAAGAAAAGGAAAAAACGATGAAAAGGAAAAAAGAATTAAAGGAAAAGAAGTTGAAAAGGAAAAGAAAGGGAAAACAAAAAAAAGTGGAAAAGGGAAAAGAAGGGGAAATGGAAAAGAAGTGGAAAGGGAAAAGAAGTGGAAAGGGAAGAGAAGTGGAAAGAAGATAAAAGAGGCAAGGAGATAAAAATTTAAAATGATGTATAAGTAAAATAGAGAGAAGGGAAAATAAAAACATGAAAAAAGAAGAATATTATTACTGAACAGATAAAATCATTATGTCAAAATGTCAAATTATTAGACAATGAAAATTTAATTTATGGGGAATGAAGAAAGAAAGAAAAATACAAATTTAAACTACACTGGACTGTGAAAAAATATATTAGTATGATGGACAAATATATAGAAAGGTAATTGATGTAATTTAATTATTCAATTCAATTCAATTAAAGGAAGAAAAGAAATGTAAGTATGCAATGTTTTAATAAAATAAGATTTACCTTTATAATAAGTGAAATAGATTTTTCACCAAACTTGAAAGACTTGAAACCTCATTTTATCTCAACATCAAGATCCTGTAACATTTAGATTCAATTTTGTATTAAGGAAATATCAATAAAAATTATAAATTAAGAAACTGTAGACTTAATCTCAAATGATCCTCGATTTAAAAAGTTACATGACTTGTCTGAAATTGTACCCTTTCAATCATTAACAATGATGATGATAAAACATAAGAAAAATTCTTTACATTTCCTTCCTGGTCTCTGCTACATAAATTTCAAAGTAACTAAACATGAGAGAAACCACAAATTTTATATTATAATAATTTAAAAGGAAAAATAAGTATATCTTCATATCCAGTTAAAAAGAGAAACCAAAATTAAAAAATAACTTTGTTAAAAAGAAAAATAAGTATATCTCCAATAAAGTCCAATACCCATGTAATTTGAAATAGGAGCAAGCATTATCTATTATTAATTAATTATCGAAATTAAATACCTTAAATGAAGTAGATTGGATTCGTTGTGATGGAGATCCACTATTTAGTTAGGAGGGCAGATTCAAACTAAATAATATTTGAATGGAGTCTAAATTGTTTTAAAGTAATAACTTATTGACTTATTTATCTATATTTATTTAGTATAATTAACTAAGTTCTGCTTTGACCTTACCTTCTGCTTCTGTTGAGATTTAAAAATTTGAGTAGAATTAAAACTGAAGCATTTGGTTAAACTCAACTGCTGAAATATGTATTTTAATAAAAATTTACCTTTTATTTCTTAATCATAGCCATCCGCTGAAGATTATTTCCTTGGAGGAGGTGGAAGGTTTTCTTCGCTGCGAGAGTTCTAGAGTATTTGATCTGAGCACTGAACTAGGTGAACTGGCTTCCAGGTTGCTTGCACCATTTGTTGAAGTTACCTATGCATTGCAATTCTGTATATCAGCGTGAATATTATTATTTTCTTCTGATATCTCTTATAAGTCTGACTAATAAGTCATTTAAAACATTTTTAATAACTGACTTTGTTATAATTAATGAATAGTAAGCATTTTTCACCCTTTTTTGGTACACACATTGGGCCATAACAATTGTCAAGAATTAGAACAGAATTACCCCGTTCCAGGGAAAGGGATTTTTGATGCTCAGGGTGAATAAAATATACACTAAAGGGACTACTGGTGTAATTTTAAACATAATAATTATAGAGTGGCATGTACAATATTAAAAAATGAATAATATGTCAATTGTTCAGCTCTGGGTGGAAAAAATTATGCACTCAAGAGACTAAATGCATAATTTTAGGTGACCCTCCAATTATAGAGTAACAAATCCAATGTACAACACTACCCTATAAAGCTTTGTCTGATTAAAAATTAATTATATCCTCTGTTTATCTTTTAAAATATGAATATTTTTTATTGTGGTTTCTCTATACGAGTGAATTGCGAATTTCTCTTTATCTTTGAATATAATACCTTCATTGCTTGTAGACACATTGTCTGAACTTTTTTGTCTCTTAGATTGTGATTGACTCACAAATGAAGATTCATCATCAGAAGAGCTGCACCCTGACTCCAACTGCCGTTTTCTTGCTAAATAACTTAGTAATTAGTATTTAAATCCTTAAGAATACTTATACATGTATAACAATTTGTCTTCCTGACCCCATAAACTAAATTAATTATTAAAGCGGTATTATTATGACAATAAAACTAGAAAATAAATGAACCTAAAAGTTTGTACATTAGTTTTTTAATAAATAAATAGCTATTTTAATTTTAGACAAAAATTTAAAGGATTTTTTCAAAATAAATTTCAAAAATATAATTTTGTTAGAGCAGATTTTTAAAAATTCTTTAATTCATAAAACTTAATGTCACGCAAGGTCACACAAAAAATTTGGGCCCAATAGTTTAGTCGTTTTAACGTTTACTACATGATACAAAGAAACAAATAGATAGACAAGCAAAGAATATTTATATATATATAAATTCTGAGTGTCATCTGTTTTATGTGCTTATAGATTTTTGAAGATCTAAGCCTAACAGTCATGTATTTTTACTTTAACTTGGTAGAAAACTTGAATGACTCTGCTTCAATAATTATCATTAGAATTAGTAAAAGAACTCAATAAAAATTAATCATTACCTCTTTCAATTGTTTCTTTATCTATGACTCTTCTTGCTTTCGCTTCTAACCTTCGGTCCCAATGCTGTCTGGGAGTTTTAGGCATTCTCTTATGAACTGTTCAATTTATAATAGATAATATCTGAAAGTATACATATTAATGTACATGGGTAAAGATTTAAAGTTCTCCATAACAATGAAGATATCTTAGCCTATCTTAGTCATCAAAGTAGAGAGTCCGACAGGCACCCATTTGTAAATGATTAGAAATGTTGAAAAAATTATAACTGACGAAAATTGTAATAGAAGCATTTCACAGGAAACAAGATAAAATTATATTTATAATAAAGCTCTTTTCCTAATATATTTTTAGATGTAAGTTGATGTAAGTTGATGTGATGTGGGGTAACATAGGCCAAAAATACGAATATTTTTTAAATATCTACTATTTTCAAAATTTGTTTATTTCTTCTCCAAATTTTAAGGGCCATCGCCAGGCATTAAAGCTAGTATTAAATATAGCAAATCTTAGATATTTAAAAATAGAATTTAATGCAGGAAAATTAAGTCGAAATTATGTTAAACAGTTGTAAGCAATGATTATTTGTAATTTGAGATTATAATCTATTAGCCTGGTGATTTTTAATGGTTTTCTGTCCCATATTTCCCTTAAAATCAATTAGCCTGGTGATTTTTAAGGGTTTTCTGTCTCATATTTTGCTTAACCAGTTACTTTTAAGATAGGCCTCCACTTTAGCCTCTTCCCATTCTTTATCCTCTTCCAGGAGTGCCAAATAATCATCCTCCTCAACATTGTTTTTTGGGTGACCATATGGTCATTGACTTTATGGAATACTGGCTTAAACATGACTTTCTAAGGAGAAAGGATAATATGGTGAAAGGAGTTTGGAGAGTTTGGAGAAGGGAAAAATTGGTGGGAAATCAGAGGGAAAGGAATAGGAGAAGGAGAGGCATTAGGAGAGGAAATTTCGGACATTGTAGGAGAAGAAGGAGTTGAATCAGGAGAAAGGATTATATATTTTGAGGAATCTGGAGAAATAGGAAGGGGGAAAAATTGGCGGGAAGTGAGAGGTACAGGAATAGGTAAAGGAGAGGGAGGCTGATCAAGAAAAGCCCATAAGGCCACGGTGGTAGGAGAATCTGGAAGAGAGGGATGTCAACTTTTTTGAACTAAACTTTTCTGAAATATATGACTTTACACAGACCATTAATATCCATGTGATACATGATGAGATCCATGTACAAAATTGATAGGGGGAGGGGGGGGCGTTCCAAAAAGTGAACACTAGGAATATATCTTAGAACGTTTACAAAATCAGCGGCATTTTTTTAATGTATTTTATTTTTAAACTACAATTAAGATGCATTAAGATGATCAATTTTGTATATGGGTCTGACAGGAAGTGTCTTAACTTAACCTAACCTGTGGCTGCAGCGCTCGGCCCCCTAGCCTGTCCTAGCTGCAGCGCTCTGCCCAGAAAGTGTCTTAACTAACCTAACCCGTGGCTGCAGCGCTCAGCCCCTGACCCGATGCATGTAAACTTGATAGAAACTTAATGGTTGGGGGTTCAGACAATAATTTCTCAGTAAGTTTTATAACATTCATATAGAATGGTTCCAACTCGTTTCGAGCCGTAAAAAAAGATTTAGAAATTTGGTAATCAAGGTATTATTGTTTGCTGCATGGATCGGCTAAACACAACAAAAAGCTTGTGAACTTAATGACTGATTTACTATTTAATATCACGATCTCACTCTTTGCACCAAAATCTATTAAAACTTTTAGGAGTTAATAAACAAACTTAACAATAACTTTGCACTGGGAAGATTTAACACATGGAGTTTATATATGCGTGAATGCCCAGTAAGTCTTGGAATTTTATGATGAAATAATCAGGTATAGAAGACGACATATATTTTAAATGTCGTTTTTCAAAATACTTCAAAAATAATTTGCGCAATATTAATTCTTTTAACTTTTTTTACTTAAATTGTTCTGTTTTTTTTCTGAAAAATTTAAGTATTCAGAGAGGAACATAAAAATAGAAGATTATATAAATGTTCTGTGTAAATTATTGAAAAATGTATTTTTTTAATTTGATGTTAAATTAACGTCATTTAACATTGCAAAAATACAATTTTTGACAGAGAATAAATTATGTCAAAATAATGTCATATGACGTCATCAAAAATTTAGTGTTTTAAAATTTAAATTTTGCTATTTTTTCCATTTCAAATAGTTCACTATCGCTATAGAGGCATGATTTGCCAAGGAAAAAAGTTGTAGTGATGATATTTGAACTTGAACCAAAAACAAAACGTTAAAAAATGTAAAAAAATGTTATGTCAAATGACGTCAAAGTGATGTAATTTAATGTAAGCGATTCAGCCAGTGACGTCTCTGGCTTGCTGGGTGAACGTAAAAATAGTTCAAATGAAATAGTTCCAATGAAAAAAAATTGAAATGAACTGAAATATAGTTTTAAATGAAAAAAATAGTTCAAATGAAATATTGTTCAAATAAAAAAAAATAGTTCAAATGAAAAAAAATTGAAATGAATTGAAATATAGTTTTAAATGAAAAAAATAGTTCAAATGAAAAATAGACAAACAAAAATTTCAAATAAAATTGTTGCCCCTTTATCTGTCACCTCCCATGTTATTGTCTATACGCAACATCCCCCCTACTGAACTTCTGACCTACTAACTTTCCGACCTACTGCAATATCGGACCTATGCCAGCTGTTTATTTTAGTATTATTTGAGGGTTAGGTTAGGTTAAGACAATTTCTGGGCAAGCGCTGCGGCTAGGACAGGCTAGGGGGCCGAGCGCCGTGGCTAGGACAGGCTAGGGGGCCGGGGGCTGTGGCTACAAGTTCATATAGCAGCTGTAATACCACGTGCTAGTAGGTCGGATGTGTAGTATAGCGGATTTGGCGCAGGTCAGAAGTGGAGTCATGTCTAACATAAAAGTAATATTTGAAAATCTAATAAAGGCACTTTCCTTTCAGGCAGAGGCACAACTAGGGGGGCAACCAGGCGCGCGCCCTCCCCTAGCACCTGAGAGGGGGGGTGCCCCCCCTGCAGAATGAAAAGAAAGAAAGAATGGTGAAAATCAGCGTCACAGAAATAAGAAAACCAATAGAGTTATTGTAGAAATTTTATTATACTATTGTTAACACAAATTCAAAATATAAGGAAGACAATTTTTCCGACTCCGATGCCGTTGCCTGTTGCTTGTTTTCAAGACGTATGAATCCTTTTGCGCCCACATGTCACCCTCGCTCCTTCGTCCCCCCCCACCCCTCTACACCTCCCAGCCCCTCGGTCAGATTAGGAGAGTTGAGCTAGTAACAGCTCCGACACAGGGAGCCTCTTGACTCCTTCATGATGATGACGCAGATACTCAGCTAGCAGCAGGCGTGTTTACCCGAGGGTTCCCAGTTCATCATACATTCCAGAGACAACACAATCGCTCAAACGCCAGCATGATAAAGCCGTGATCTCTGCCTAAATGGGTTGGATAAGCCCTATTGTTCAAGTTCCTGTTGATCTGCTCCACCAACATGAAGCTCTACAACACTCCCATGAAGTGCCCACAAATATTCATCATTAATTCCTTTGTTAATTTCTAAACCAACCAATTTTAACCTTGTCTTATGCAAATATTTCAAAAACAATATCGTTTTTAAAAAAATGTTAAGAAATATCCATTTCAGATCTCTTTGTTTTATTATAGTGACTTTTAAAGTCAACAACTATAGCTAGTTTATAAAAAAATATTTGTATATTTCTCAATTTACGAGGCTAAAGGCTATTGTAAACATTTCATGTGAAAAAAAGTTCTGAACTGTATTTTATTTGTGTTGAGTTTATAGAGTACAAACTGTCTCTTGGATACTGTTATAATGCAGCTAGAAGAGAGATTTGCTCCAAAAGGCCATTGGTTTGCTTTACTTGTTACCAGAGAAAATAGCTTCTCATACCCTGGCTGATCTCAAGAGTAAACTTTCAGAGAGTTTAGAGTTTTATCAGTCTTCACTTCCAAATCCTTTACTCTTCTGGACCAGACTTGTACTATACAAGAGCAACCTGGAGATGAGAGGGAGCAAAGCCATTCCAACAAATCTAGACGAAGCTTTGCAGGAAATAAATCCTTTAATATTCCCAAACTTATTCACTATGCTGAAAGTAGTAAAAACACTTCCTGTCTCTAGCTGTGAGGCCGAGAGGTCTTTTTCTACGCTCAGGAGGTTAAACACTTGGTTAAGATCAAGCGTGGGAAATTCTAGACTATCTAATCTAGCAAGAATTCATATTCATAGAGACAGAGCACAGTGTCTGCCAAGAGATAAAATTGTCAAGATCTTTGTAAATATGCATCCAGGAACCCTAGAATATTCCATTGTTGAAGGACAGATATTGTTGAATTGTTCTTTTTTAATCATAAGATATTTTTTAAGTACATTTTAATTCTCCTTGAAGGAATTGAAATTTTGCCAGAAACTCTGATATTTTAATCTCTTTAATTTTATCTTTGCAATCCAATGTCGTAGATATCAAACTTTGAATTCTTTTGGTAAAATATTCCAAGTTTGAAATATCAAATGTTTACACCACTCGGTGCAAAGATTTAGGGATTAGAATATTTGAGTTTGTGGCAAAAACTCAGTTCCAACTCTAGAGAAAATTCTGAACCTGGCAAATTTCTAACTGATTATCATATTTGATAACTAACAAAATTTTTTTTCTTTGGCAGAAGTTTTATAAAATCGAAAATGAATTTAGATTATGAATGTTGGTTAGATCAATCATTAATTCAATAACTTCAAGAGAAAAGCATTATCTGTCCTTTTTCAATGTAGATGATTAAATTTTTTCATTTTTATGTTTTTTTTCCAGAAACTATAAATGATTATTTCTTGCAATTTAATCTGTAATTAAACCAGGTACTTAAAAAAATACTCTTTTGCGATTCGCACACATATTCAATGAATAGACTCCTATCATTCATTTTACAGCTGTTGGAAGTATAAATTTTGTAAAAACACAAGAACAAAAAATCGATTTGAATTGAACACAGCCAAATCTGCATGCAACAACTTAAAATTTCCTTTTTTTCGACTTCAAACCCTTAAAAAAGCACCCTTACAATATAATATATTGCCCCCCCCCCTGGCAAAAGTCCTAGTTGCTCCTCTGCTTTCAGGGCGTAAGGTTAATCTGGGTTTTAAAATCAAAACTTTTGGGAAATTTAGGAAACATTATTTTTTTCAGAATGTAATTTAAACGTTGGAGCAGGTTGGTCTGATGGCCACTTTTTGACAAAAAATGTTAAGTTAAGACAAAAAATTTTTATGAAAAATGCTTTGTATCACCACTGAGGCATTGGTTAAGTTTGTATTAGGGTACAACTGATACTCCTTCTCCCAAGTTCTCCCTGAGTCCCAAACATTAGCATCAGGATCTGCAGGGGGCTTTTGGACACTTGTGCCCCCTCAAAGGGGGGACGTTAGATCTCTAAGACCCCTATCTAGTTCCTCAATGTTTCCTAGTGCATCATACATCACCTTCAACAGCCCTTCTATTCTCCCATCATCTCCGTCCTCGATCTCCTCTTCATTGTCAGATGCTGGGGCTGTTACAATAGGTGCAGAACAACTCATCAAGGGAGTAAGATCTACAGGATCAACCTCCTCCATGTCATCCTGATCATCATCTGTTTCAACTGCTACGTAGGTAGGGTTGCAGTCTAACTCCGGTAATCTACTCATCTTATCAGCACAGCTCATTTAATAGAGGACCAACTGTATACTTTAAACTTCCTATGCACTGTATGTAGCACAAGTCCCAGAAAGGCAGTTTGCACACGTCTGTATGCGTCTACGGTTCCGGGTGTACTGACTCATTCTGATCTCTAGGTGTATCTAAGGGACTGTTCACTACTTTCTAAGAACAGTCCAGAATACAACATTTTACTGTAAATTTTCTTAAAATAATTACATATGGCTTTGTTATGCTCTTCATCATTTTCATATTCAAGTAAGTTCCCTTGTAAATCAAATTTCTGTAACTGCAATAGCGAATCGTTGCCTTTATTTGCCTTGACTAGTGAACAAAAAGCCTTTGTTGGTTTTTCAAAATTCATTGTGTGCCATAGCTTGGTTTTTTCACAGTTCATTAGATTAATATTATCATCGAAGGTCAATAAAGTCTTTTCTACTTTTAGTTGTTCCTGGTACAGATGCAAATCAAGATCAGGATTAATATGTTGGATTGTATCTAGGCATTTACGTAGATTGCGAAAGGTAATATTCTTTAATATTTTTTATTGGTCTGTGAGAATGCAATTATGCAAGTTATTCGATAGAGATTGGTGTGGGCGCAGACGAGATTTAAGTTAACATAAAAAAAACTCTTGATTTATTCTAGGTTCGAGGTAAACAGTTAGAGTCCCAAGCTCTTCGAGAGCGGTAACTTGTTTCATACCTGGAATGTCAAGACAAGTGGGATCGATATATGATTGGTTTCTGGTTAACCTCCTGGAGCATTCAAGGAGGACTCACTTGTGTTCGAAGAGGGTCGAGTCAAGAGCCAAATATGATTGGTTGCAGAAAGACCACACAAAGTCAGGAGAGCAGAGAAAGTGATCAATCCTTGATCTAGAGTGATCATCCTTATTGAACAGGACGTGACTGAAAATCCTTTTGTCTGGATCCAAGTGTCTGAAGAGGTCAAGGATGTATATACTCGCTCTGAAAATAGTTGTCCAAATCGGTCCTTTAAAGTCCTTTAAAATAAAAATTCTTAACTGACATGGAAACCTTGAAAATACCCAAAAAAAATCTCAAAAGACTTTCAAAATCCCCAAATGTGCACTTTTAGGGGATGAAATCTCCAAGGTTGGTCAGCCTGCTATTAAGCCTTGGGTGATGAATGAATAACTACTTCAAGAAATAAAAAAGACCAGGAACCACCATTCTCATGCGTCAAATCTGTGTACTGCAGTGGGAGGAGATCAAAACAAAGAATTCAGGGGCAACGCATCATTTTGGAGGGTAAAGGGTCCAAGGGGTGTAATAAAAATATATTGCTATTGTATTTTCCATATTGCCCAGAAATATTAACTTGTTTTTTTGTTGGACTGTAATATCATATCAGAGCTTTAGTCCTTTCCCTTCAACTTCTGTGGGTTTGTTTACATTCCTACCACAGTGTACAGTTCCTTGAGCTACCAGAGTCAACTGGGTTTTGATATTACTGATTAACTTAGGATAAACAAAGTATAATTTAAACTTTGCTGTACGCTTTTTTACCAATAAAATAAACTGGATTATTTAGACACAGTTAGGATAAAGGCTGGTGAAGTTTACAAGTATACATCAATAAATCCTTAAATTGGTTTGGAAATCCCATATATTACGAAATTCCTAAAATTCGAATTTTCTTTGCAACCTGATGATGTAAAACTATGATATTTTAAACTCTGAATATTAGGTTTAGCAGAGTTCATAGTTCTAAATATCTAAGGTATACCACATCATGTTTCAAAGATATAAGAATTTTAAAATTAGAGTTTGAGACAAGTAATAAATGAATTCCAAAGTTATTTTCATGAATCAAGAGTAATGTTTAAAAATGTTGTTATTAGATACGTCTAAATTACTGTGAAGAAGGTTGGATGAAAAAAGAAAAAAGTTGAAATGGAATAAAAATAGGTAAAGTGAAAGAATTGAATAAATTCAAATATAGAACTGTCTGAAGATAAATCTATATATTTCATATTTAGAACAGATTGATTTATAAATTTATTCAGCTAACTTCAATATCTATTTAAACTATAAATTCTATTGTTTCAGAAAACACTTGTATTCTCACAATTACTAAATTCATGCACTGAAGGAAGTGTTGTAGAAATATCCAAGTTGTTTAAAAAAGAAAGAAAGCCAAAAGTAAAGATCATAAAATAAATAAAAAATTTTAAGAAAGTCACAGGAAAAAAGTTTCTGGGGGAAAAAACCTGGTAAAAAAGTCCCAATTTTCTGAAGTCCCGGGACCAAATGTAACTTGAAATCAAATATTGGGACTTCTTTTCTAAAATAATATGGGGGCTGTCAATAAAGTTTCAGGAAATAAGATCACAGGAATTTAAGTTCTGAAAAAAAGTCTTGGGAAAATGAAGTCAAGTCTTAGACCTTTTCATAAGAAGGACTTTTCTTTTATGCATCTTCATATAAAATATAGCCAGGGATGTTTTTGACTTTAACCGTTTTTTCCATGGATAGTAAACATCATTTTCCGGTGACTTTCTTCTATAAAATCATACTGCAGGGCGAGACAAAAGTCATGGAAAATAAAGTCTTAAAATGGTATGACTTTATGACTTTATTTCCGGAAATTTTTTATTTCAAGGACTTTTTCCACAGGACCTTTTTAGTGCCAAAATTTAGGACTTGATTTCCGAAAACTTTTTTTTTCGGAGAATTTTTTTTGGCGGTTACCTAAAAGACAAGTTCCAAATAATCCAATATAAAACCGTATTGCTGATAGGAAATTTCTTGCTATTTTCAAGTGACCCAAATCTTAAAGCTTCCCATGAACTTTCTCGGATCAAAACCAGGAAGATATCGTTGTTTTTCTTTCTTGAAAAGATATAAATTCTCTCAATTTAGTATCCTGTTTATGCTGCATAAATCTGAGAGTATAATCGTAACTAAAAATTATCAATTTAAGATTGAAAAACAAGGATGCCTTATTTATTTTTGGTCAAATATAAATGGTACCATTGTAAATCGGGAATGCATCTTCAAATGAAGTGACCTTTACAACTAATTAAATCAAAATTCCGTTTAAAAATAAAAAAATCTGAAAAGTATGAAAAAGCAAAGAACCTGAAATATATTAAAGCTAAGTTCTAGATTGTATTTATAAACTTGATCAATTATATCCAGGAGAATATTGGCAAGATACAGTAATATCTCAGCCAAGGGGATACAATTCATACAGAACATACTGAGAGTATTAACACTAAAAATACTCAATATAAACACATTTATGGGTTTATATTTAGTCAAGGTTTAGGTTTAGTAGAGTTTATTTATAAGAAAGGGAAAGGAATATGTTTATGCATCTAGATATCTTGGTATAGGTTTAAACAATCGGTTTGTCTTTTACTCCTGTCTAGACATAAGAAAAAGGTCAAAGAAATTGAGTCTTTGCCACAAACTCAGATCTGTGAAACCCTATATCTTTAAAACCTTCTCGTGTAAACCTTTGGTATTTCAAACTTAGATTAATTGATCTAACTGAATACATAGTTTGAAATATCTAAGGTCTACGACATTGTGTTTCAAAGATATAGGGATTTCTAAGTCAAAGACTCAATTTATGCAAAATAACTAGCACGACTTTATGACCTTGTAGTTCTTCTAGTTTTGATTTTACATCCAACTACGAGAAGATCAATTTTATTTGGTTACATATTTGAAATTTATTTCATTCTTCTTATCCTTAGTTGACTTGGAATTCTAGTTTCAGGTCTAGACTAGATAAAGGTTTAAGTACAGGACTAGATATAGGTTTAGATTTAGGTATAGGTATTGGTTTAAGTGCAGGTAAAGATATAGGTTTAGATTCAGACCTAGATATAGGTTTGAGTACAGGTCTAGATAAAGATTTGAGTACAGGTCGAGAAAAAGATTTGAGTACAGGTCTAGATATGAGCTTAAATTTAGTTTTAGTTAGATATAGGTTTAGAGTACACGTCTAGATATATGTAGGTTTTGATTTAGGTCTAGATATAGGTTTAGATTTAGGTCTAGATATAGGTTTAAATTTAGGTCTATATATAGGTTTGTATACAGGTCTAGATATAGATTTAGATTTAAGTTAGATATAGGTTTAGTAGAGGTCTAGAAATAGGTTTAGATAAAGATAGGTTTGGGTGCATGTGTAGATATGGGTTTAGATAAAGATAGGTTTGGGTGCATGTGTAGATATAGATTTAGATATGAATGTACATATAAAGGAATTAAGTCGTTGCCACAAACTCTGAGTTTAAAATATCTAAGGTCTAATGACATTGGAATCCAAAGATATAGGGTTTTAAAAAGCAGAGTTTGTAGCAAATACTCAATTCCTTTGAGTTTTGGTCAACACAGGTTTTATTCTTGGTTTAGTTTAGTTTCAGGTGTGAATATAGACCTGGATAGGTTTAAGTTTAGGTCTTGATCTTGGTTTCACAATATTCCAATCTATCAGAACAGTTTCAGTTTTCATTGCTTATTATCATAAACACGGTTTTGCAGATTAAAGGTCTTCAGTTCAAAACATGATTGAAAGGTTTATTTATAGATAGGATTTGGTGCAAGTTTAAATCTAGAAATTATATCTTTAGATNGGGGGGGGGGGGGGGTTTACAATGAATTAGAGGATTCTCATGTTTGAAAGAAATATTGGTAAAAAGAGGAGAAGGAGGAGGTTTAAGATTTATGGAAAGGGGAATGGTCCAGAAAAGGATAAAAGCTTGGAGTTGCATGTTTATCATTCATAAAAGATTTCATATATTTTTAAATGTTGAAAGGAATGGTTTCACATTAGAAAATATGTATAGAAGCAGGAAATGTTCAAAAAAAGTTAATATACAGTGTTATCTGTAGGTTTAATCTGTATACAGTGGTAGCCTGTAAAAAGGAATAGTTTGTTGGATTTTATTAACTTGTTGAGCTGTAACTTGCAAGATCTGTGCTGTGCATACCGCAGTAGGATTCCATTCTGGGACCAGAGACTGGGTAGTAAATATACCCGGATATACTTGATCAAACCCGATTCTCTAGGTATCTAGTAAACACGTATATACTTGGTCAAATCCGATTCTCCTCTAGGTATCTAATATACCTGGATATACTTGGTCAAACCCGAT
The DNA here is from genome assembly GCF_000591075.1 of Eurytemora carolleeae. Taxonomy (NCBI): domain Eukaryota; kingdom Metazoa; phylum Arthropoda; class Copepoda; order Calanoida; family Temoridae; genus Eurytemora; species Eurytemora carolleeae. The sequence goes on along the minus strand of NW_019396086.1, from coordinate 81,135 downwards.
TCTTCAGGTATCTAATATACACTGATATACTTGGTCATACCCGATTCTCTAGGTATTTAATATAGACGTATATACTTGGTCAAACCCGATTCTCCAGGTATCTAATATACTCTGATATACTTGGTCAAACCCGATTCTCTAGGTATCTAATAAACACGTATATGCTTGGTCAAACCCGATTCTCCAGGTATCTAATATACTCTGATATACTTGGTCAAACCCGATTCTCAGGTATCTAATATACACTGATATACTTGGTCATACCAGATTCTCTAGGTATTTAATATGCACGTATATACTTGGTCAAACCTGATTCTCCAGGTATCTAATATACTCTGATATACTTGGTCAACTCCGATTCTCTAGGTATCTAATATACACGTATATACTTGGTCAAACCCGATTCTCCAGGTGTCTTATTAATATACCCGGATAGACAATAGAGAAAAATGGCTCGTTAAGGTGTCAAATTGAATTGTTCAGTTTTCAAGTATACACGTATATACCTTGCTAACTCGATTCTTGTGGTATTTCAGTTACCCAGATATATTTTGCCAACCCAGATTCTCCAGGATATACTTTGGTTAGGCTCGATTCTTGATCTTTAATTTAAATACAACCGGATATACCATGCTAACCCGATTCTTCATTTATTTAATATATGCTAAGTCAACCACCGATTCTCCGGGTAGTAAGTTTAACTACTTAATCGAATCCTACACGTTTGGGGTAGTAAGTATACCCAGACATAATTAGTTAATTCAAGGCAATAATATCTTCTCAAACCCAATACTCCAGATAGACTGCAGCCCTAGTTCTGCATTCAAACAAATGAATCGGATGGAGCAAAGGTCGGGTTTTATATTTTAAAGAGAAGGGATTGAGAAGCAGAGTATAAAGAACTGATCACAATCTTAATACGTTTGACAACATGGCCGGAGTAAGGTTCAAGCTTTGATCTCGGATGTATGTATGTACTCGAGCTCAGGAATTCTCCTGATGAAGATCAGAGTACAAGTAGGAGGGGGGAGAGGGCTTACATCCCTTATAGCAAAGAGGGNCTAACTCAATATTTTCATCCACTCCCGGAAGAGAACTGATTTAGAATACAGGAATGTACTAATTGGTTCCGGCATTTTCTATTTAAACAACAAAAACAAATTTTACTTTTATCTTTTATAGACATCCTTGTGTTTTTTATAGTGTTTAATGTACATATTATAAATGGTGTTTATGACCATGAGATATTTAATACCTGCCCCTGTCTAATAAATGAGAAGTTTACACAAGTCTCCAGGTTCTGTTTCTTCTCTTGCTTATACTTGGATGAGTTCTTAACCCGGAGTTATCCTGGAGAGGTGCCATCGTATTCATAGTAAACACGGAGAATTCGTGATTATAATCTTCTAAGGTGAGATTTACGTAGATTATTTACCCCCCCCCTCATCCTCTTCTCTTTAATCCATCCTAGAATAGGATTAAATACCCCCCNATCCTCTTCTCTTTAATCCATCTTAGAATAGGATTAAAAACCCCCCCTCTCATCCTCTTCTCTTTAATCCATCTTAGAATAGGATTAAAAACCCCCCCTCTTATCCTCTTCTCTTTAATCCATCTTAGAATAGGATTAAAAACCCCCCCTCTCATCCTCTTCTCTTTAATCCATCTTAGAATAGGATTAAAAACCCCCCCTCTTATCCTCTTCTCTTTAATCCATCTTAGAATAGGATTAAAAACCCCCCCTCTCATCCTCTTCTCTTTAATCCATCTTAGAACTCTCCTACTCTTCTATTGTATTTGCCAAAAAAAACGTATTATTAAGCAGACAAAAAACATCTATTCCATATGGAAAGATAATTTTTTCAAATCGATGAGTTTTATGTATTTAAAATTAAAGATTGAATAAACTATTTTGTGAAATAGATTTAAACATCTAAAAGTGTAGGAATGGCATTAAAATAACAAATTAAATTCAATGTATTGACATAATCTGTTCTGATTTGGCAAAATTTATTAAACTAGGCTTTTAGGGCGCTTCACGCACATCTTCTATTTCAACTTTTAACTGTGGCTTTATCTGTGAGCATCTTCTCTTTGTACAGTATAAAACAAAAACAAAAAAAGTTTGCGGATTTCATAATGTTTTTTCGCGCATTTTCAAAATTTTACAAAAATAAATAACTTTGAAACACAAATTTTTAAAATTTTGATCATTCATAAACCTTCCCTGGGACGTGAGGCCCCAACCAACACTTTTGGCCTGATCGGTTCAGCTGTTTTGACGTTTATTGGATACAAACAAACAGACAAACAGCCAAGACAAGCTAAATTTATTAAATACGATGGAAACCAAATTATGGTAGAAAATTTGTCGGTTTTCTTGAGTTCTATTTTATTTTAATATGTCGCAATTTTTAACTGATATGTTTATATAAATGTGCCCTGAACATTTTAATAAATATATCAGTTATAAAATCACAATGGAGCTGAGTTTTGCTACAGACTAAGTAACCTACTGTCGTATGTCTGAGATATTTCCAACTTTGAAGTTTGTTAGATAACATAATCTAAGTTTAAAATATCAAAGGTTTACGCCGTCTGGTTACAAAGATATAGGGAATGATTATAAAATTTTAGTTAGTGGAAAAAAAACAGTTCTGTGCAATATTTTATTTCCTCTTAGTTTTGTACATTTACTTAATAGAGGTATTGCATGGGAAACATATTCAAAATGACAATTTTACAACTTTCTATTTATTAATCACACAAAATTATTTTTAATAAGTGTGGTGGGTGTTGAATAAAGTCCTCAGGATATGGTGTGTCTGAATTCATTATCGACTCCAGTGTGGCTAAAGTAGAGCTAGCATGTAGAAATAGATTAGTCACAAAATACCTTTAAATCTTCCCCGCTCTAATTCAGGTCGTCTTCCTTATCTAACAAATACTGATAATCTGGTAATTAACAAAGATTTTAAAATCTTTCAGGGACTGTTAACGAATTTAAATGTGTCCCTTCATTTCAAGTGTTCCATGCCTGATTAACAAAAGTAACTTTTCTCTCTTATCAGATATGAATTCTCTAAATTTCCTTCCTTGCCGCAATGGTATTATAATCTATTTTCAGATAAAAATCAATGATATATCCATCATTTTTGCTTTGCCAATGTTTAAAAGACACTTCTTTATATATATATATATATATATCAGTTGAAACGCAACAATCTTCTTATAACATTTTATTCATATGTATATAAATATATATATATATATATATATATAAATATAAGCGAATAGCTTTATTCTAAGGAAAAATAGAGATAAACGAAATATTAAAAGTTAGTAAAAAGGCACACTAGATAAAGCATTTTTTCTGCCCTTATTTATCACAATTTTATTCATTCGAGATCAGAAATAACATTTTGCTAACATTTTCTGGTGTAAAATAAGGACGCACAATGAGATTACGTTTTGTGACAAACATTAAGATCCCACATTGACGTTGCACATATGTAAGAGGACACATTATCAATACAATGAAAACGACTTTTTTATTTAAGTTTTGATTGTTCACAAGCTTTTTTCGAATGAAAGTAATCAAAGCGAAGCTTTTTTAATTGACAGTTTCTCTAGACTTCAATTTTTTTGTATATCCATATGCTGTTTAAAAACTTGATATAAATCAAAATTGAAATCGAAAGTCGTCTTCATTGTATAATCGCGTCAACTATACATTAGGATTTAGGATGTTTCTTATATAGAGCCCTGTGTGCATTATGTTGTTGTGTTAAATATTCGTTTTCTTTTTAAAATTATATTTCCTGTTAGTTACCTGGTATCATAGATTAGCAACAATACAGATAGATCACTAGATATCGTCTTTCAATGTCTAGGGGGTTTTCGTTCACAATAACCCTCAGGCAGAAGTTCAAAGGAGATACGCGCATGCTGGGTTGAATTACAAGCCAGAGAGAGAGAGAGCATGCGCGTAACTTCTTTGGGCTTCTACCTCAGGGTCATTGCAAACTTAAAACCCCTAAATCTTGAAAAGACAATATCTAGTGTTCTATCTGTATTGCTATTAATCTATGCCTGCATGGTATACTGTGTAGATCTGTAGGTTGGTGGCTTATCTACACTTTAATTTCCTGCTAATATTAAACATTCCAGAACATTCCAGAATATTCAAACATGTATTCTCATAACAAGAATACATACAAACAAACATTACAGTGAGAAAAAGAAAATTGTGGAATGAATGTCGTCTTCTACTCTTTCAATATTTGCAACTAATACATCTCTGATATGCTCAGGGCACTGTTTTAGAAACAAAATACTAAATCATTATGAAGAGAATAAGATGAATTCCACTGCTTTCTGGTTCTCACACTATCTCAAATATTGTGGTCTTTATAATTCTAGAGTAACTTTTGAAATTTTGTAGCGACATTAACCTTTGAATTGATTCGACCAAACGTTGAAACTTTTGAATTTATAAAGCTAATCTAAACACTTCGAACGAGTTAAACTTGGTTTCTCTTTCTATTTCAGAGTTCGAAATTTTACCATGAGATATTCTAGGTTGTAAGAAAATCTAAGACATTCTGATAATTAATATATTTAGAGGATTTGAAATATAACTGGGTTTCAATATTCCGATAATTAATATATTTAGAGGATTTGAAATATAACTGGGTTTCAATATTCCTTATTATTATTATTATTATTATTATTTCTATATTTCTATATCAACTTTATCTTAAAGTATTTATAGAATATCGAAAAAGAATCAAAATTATGAATAACATTTATTTAAATATTTTCTTCAAAACCACAGTGGCGTTTTTTAAATATTTGTAGTTTTAATCTATAGAACACTAATCTATATATAAATTTGGCTTATCTGGGTGTTTGTCTGTTTGTTTGTTTGTATCCAATAAACGTCAAAACAGCTGAACCGATCGGGCCCAAATTTTTTGTGGGACATCACGTGACCACAGGGAAGGTTTATAAATGATAAAAATAAAAAACATATAGGTCATATCAAGTACTAAGTGCATGTATTGTGTAGACTATATGTATGTATAAAGTTATATATTCGTGTACTAGATGTTGTGGTATATATATTATATTAGGATTGCTTGTATTTCTGGAGCAATATTACCTTCTCCTATTATTATTTATTACAGTTATGATCAATCTAATAATAGTGGAGATACATTATTCTTTTATTATTGTTTTGATAGATTTGTTTTCTCCTCTCACATTTTTTCAAATTTTTCATCGATTGATAAAAAATGTCATAACTTTTTTGCTTTTAAAATTCTTCCTTTTTTCTTCCAACTACTGCCCTTCAAGTTGTTTTTTATTTCTTCATATTTTACTCCTCTGCACTCTGCAGTCCAGTTTTTCATATTACAAATCTTTAATATTTATCATAACATGCTTTTATTGTTCATTTTTTACTCCTCTGCACTCCACTTTTTCATTTTACAATTTCTTTAATCTTTAACATAACAATGCTTTTATTTCTTTCCTTTTTCTCCTTTCAAACATTTTTTATTCCAAGTTCTCTGGTCTACGGATTACTTATTTTTATTACCTTTATACATATATTTGCTTTGAGAATATGTTCAATAGATATTCTATATTCTATTGTTATCATTATTAGACCACTCCTTCTCCCCTATTCCATTCCTCTTCCCTTCCCCCTCCCTCCTTACATCCCCCCATCCTCCAACAATATTCGCGGTTAGAAGGTATGTCGATAAGATTTCATAAAAAAGAAAATTTACGTTTTAAAACTGCATGTTGCATGCTGGAAGGGATCAAGAATGTCTATATTACAGGATTATTATTGCACTTTTCTGAGCTGCGCTAACAAGAGCTACTTTAGTGTTGGTTACTCATATACCCGACCCCTTGATCACGATATACACAGTGGGCAACTAATTTGTTTTAATAACTTGCATGAACATAGTATTTAAAGGGACTAGCAGTGTAATGTCCCCCCAAATAAAGGGTTCGTATTGGTACTCTTTTCCTTCTTTGTCTCAACTGCATAAATCCACTTTTAAAATGAGAAACCACAAATATAAAATTATCAATTTTCAGCAACAGAAACGAGAATATTTTCGTAATTTTTGTTTCGCCAAAGGTCTATAGAGTACTGTTGTGAATCAAGTATGCATAGAAATTATTTCGACATTGTCCCTTCCAATATAGTCCAAGTTTTTTTAACCCCTTCTGTGAGAAATCATTGTTATGGATATTCCTGCAATCTGGATTATTATACAGGATTCCCCATTGTATAGGATGAATTATACTGATATATCTGTATGTAAAGAGAGGGGGGGAAGTAAAGTAGGGAAGGGGGAAGGGGGAAGGTATAGTAATATCATGCAAACTGTATCATACTAATCTATATATATTTATATATCGGGAAGGGGATCAAGCAACCCTTGTAGTGGTCAGATTAGAAAATATATTAATATATTCTCATTCTGTTTAATTATTAAAAATATTACCACAAGAAACTAAAATCTTTTCTTTTATTAACAGTTTTTCCTGATTGTAAAAAAACAAGTTTGTTTCATTTAATTTTTTCTTAGGTCTAATTCCGATAATTAGTTCCTTTAATCCTGGGTTCCTTGGTTCTATATTTTTTAAGTTTTATGCTCCGAGAGTCTAAGTTTCTAGGTTCTAACTCCTAGGTTCATAGGTGTCTAGGTTCTTGGTTGCTAGGTTTCTAAGTTATAGGTTTTATTTTCATACATTCTAGGTTCATAATTTCGAGTAACATCCAGATTTTAAAAAATCAACTAGATTTGTTATCTTTCACTCTTATCATACTCTCTCTAACTTCTAGTTTCCCTTTTCTTACTTTCTATATTCCAAACTAGGCTTCAGGGCGCCTCGTGCCCACTCCCCCCTTTTCTATTAACAATTTTAACTTTTAACTACTGCTCTGAAATTTGCCTTTTTTATCCTGCTCAAATTTTCGCAGATTTTTATGTTTAAGTTGGCGCATTTATAAAGATAATTCTTTCGTCATTTTTAACCCGGCCTTCACTGGGGTCATGGTCGAACGTTTATTGAGCGCAGACAGACAAACAAAAATATATATAGATGATAAGTTCCGATTTCTCTTCAAGGTTTTATTCCTTCACCCTTCCTAGGTTCCAGCTCCCCCTAACTTCTAGACTTTCACCCCTTCTCATGAATATTATTAAATCATTTCTAATTTACTCCTGACTACTGAATGACCTGGAGCAGACTAGATCTTGGTTGGACTTGAATACTGATATCTCCTCCTCCAGGCTATACTGACAGCTCAGCTCAGGATCAACTTAATTCTACTCAAATCTGTTCCCTGGCATAATAATGATATCCAGATGCAGTAATATCATGAAGATATCATCCCCGTAAACCATAAAGAGTTCCATTTATGATTCACAACAGTAGCCTTCATCTCTGCATGTTGTTTATGGAGATGTCTTTAAACGTCAGAAAATCTAACTTCTCGATTTCTGCACAAAAGACATTGCGAGTTCACGTCAAAGTAAAGTAAAGGAATTGAGTTTTTACAACAAACTCTAATTTTTTAATCCCTCTATCTGTACAACCTGAAATAGCTGACCTTGAATATTTCAAACTATAAATTCTGTTAGATCAAGTAGTGTAAGTTTGAAATATCAAAGGTTTAAACTATCGAATTAGAATGATTTGGGGATTAAAAATCACGGTTTGTTGCAAAAACTTAATTCATTTCACTTAAGAAATTCATGAGGAAAACAAGCAATATTTAATCTGGAGATTAAGAAAAAGAGTGGATCAAGCATTAATCCCGATATCCACCATTCAAAAGTTTCCAGCTCTGGTAATGCTACGAGATCACCAAGTCGTATCAGTAATGTTGCATGAATTTGACTTTCTCCTTCTGTCCAGTTTACAGATGTCCCTTATCATCATTTAAAAGATATTGTTTTGACATTTTTTTAATTGAAGAATCACTTTAAAATATCACAATAATCCAGCCCTCAGAATTTGAAGGAAGTTCTCTCTTCTAATCCTTTTTTCTCTTTTTACGAGAAACCATGGCATGTCAAATTCTGTATCATCTATCCCGCTCATCTATGTTGTTTTACCCGAGACAGAAGGAGAATGTATACATTACATGGACGATTTTGTGACCTCCTAGGTCCTCTAATTTTGAGTTTCTGAATGAGAAAATAAAAGTTAATTTAAAAATTGAAAACTTTTTGGTTCTTTTCTATAGCCCTTTATGATAAACGACTATAAGATTTCAATATTACGTGGAATTTATTTTAGTTTGATGTGTCCCCATCCTATAGCATCCCCCTCCCTTTATCATAAAAGTTACCCCCCCACTCTTTCTTCGGTGCCCCTCCCTCCCTCCCTCCCTGTCGTTTTTAATGAAAATCTTTGGTGCTGTATCTGTATCATTAATCTCTCCGACTCCGGGTAGTATGCAAATCTGGCAAAATTTATAATTATCAATAGTGGACACTCATCCATTATTCATTTAAAAACCCAGTCATCCATTAGTTATTCATCCTATCTCATTCGCTAATTTACGTTAAAACCAGCTATATTCATTATATACTATATTATTATAAAATCAACCATATTTACCAATACTTCGTATATATTTACGATGTTAGGTACTTCCCAAGGGCTTTTTCCCAAGCGACAACATCCCAAGGGAATTTACCCAAAGGGCAGCTTCCCAACTATGCAATTTCCCAAGCGCCAACTTCCTGAGTCTGTTCTTGCCTCATCGATCGGCCCCCCCTCCCCAAGCTCATCCTACCCGCAGCGCTTGGGCCCAGAGCAGTCTCAGGCGCTTCAGAGGACCTCACCTAACATTTGGGACAGCTTGGGAAACTGCGTATTTGGGAAGTTGCCAAGAGAGAAATTGTAACTTTGGAAGTCGCCCTTTGGAAAAAAAACATAACAACAAATATCAGAAATTGATTACTTTCCACATACTCTAATTTTCTTTGAAAACTGATGTCGTAGACCTTTGATGTTACAAAATATATATTCTAATATTAAACTACCTGTCGAAGTTGGAAATATTAAAGGTTTAAACCATTAGGTTGTAAGGCATTAGAAAAATACTAACTAATATTAACAATTCAACAATTCATCATAAAGGAATTGAGTCTTTACCACAACTTCAAATTTCCAATCCCTATATCTTTACAACTAGATGGGTTGGGTTAAACCGTTAATATTTCAAACTTAGATTATTTCATCTAACAAATTTCATAGTTTGAAATATCTAAGGTCTACGACTTTGTGATGCAAAGATGACTTTGGGTTGCAAAGATATAGGGACTAGAAAATCAGAGCTTGCGTAAAGACTTAATTCCTTTACTGTGCAATGTTTACTGGGCCACTATAAAACCTAGATCTATATTCACAAGGGATGCGATGGTCAAATGATGTTAAAATCGAACAGATTGAAATCAAGTTGTTCATTGTGTTTCCAATAATCCATTTAATTTATGCAGAACAATATTTATCTTTTTATCCAAAAATGTTGAATTAAATTTTAAAAGTTTTAATATGTTTCTAGTTTTCCTAATAAATTCTCTGCTCTGGGAATAATTTTAATTAAAATTATGAATTTTCAACAAGAGGAACCAAAGGTAGTAAAAAACTGTTATACAAAATATTCCCATGATTAAAACCTGGTGAATGCAGATTAACATACAGTAATTCAAAGTTTACAATTTTTCTCTGAAAACCTTACATTTGTTGATCAACAAAATTTCTTTACTGTAACTTTCTATTTTCTTTTACTACCATTCTTTTTTCCTTAATCTTTTACTTCCCAGTTGGTCTTTTTTCTATTCCCATACTTTCTCTTTCTATCTTCTCCTTTTTCTGTTTATCCACCTTTAAACATTTTCTAAGGTCGCTCATTTCAATCTTCTCTTTTGTTTTCTCATCTTTTTCTACTTTTCCTTCTTCTTCTTCTTCTTCTTCTTCTTCTTCTTCTTCTTCTTCTTCTTCTTCTTCTTCTTCTTCTTCTTCTTCTTCTTCTTCTTCTTCTTCTTCTTCATTTTCCTTCCCTCCTCTTCCCCTTCATACATTTTCATTCCCTCACCCACATCTTCCTTCCCTCAACCCCCTCTTCTTACATTTCACCCGCAACCAATCTGCAGTACACTGACCGAAGATAAAGTAGCATTTAGTGGAGCGTGAGTTTCCTTCCCTCACCCACCCCTTCATACATTAACCCCCCTTTCAGTCCCTTTTCAGTTCCTGTTCAGTCCCTTTTTAAATCACTTTTAATTCCCTGGTATTATTTTACGATATAATCTCCATGAAGTTTTGTTCGCCTGGTTTTATTATCAAACTCATTACTTTCAGGTTTTAATAAGATAAAAACAAAAATAAGAATATCTCGCAAAATAAATATTTTAATCTTAATTTCCATATTTTAAGATAATCATAGAAATAAAAAATTTTAAAATAAATATTGAGTTTAAAGTTTAGATCGTAAAGTTTTCCTTTACAGGGAAGTATATATAAACCACCTGGTTCAAACTGCTCTGTCTTTATAACCAAAATATTCAAATATTACGACCATATTGTATTTTAAAACCAAAGTTTAAGTCGTAAATGTATATTTAAACATTTTAATCAATTAAAACCAAAAAAAACTATCTTAGTGTTTCTTCATCTCCTTCCTTGTCATGTATCCTCTTAAAATAGAAAAGAATAAAGGAAACGAACATTTTTAAATTATACGAATTTATGTAAATTGGATCCAAAAGTAAAGAAAAGAATTTAAAATAAAATTGTACATATATCTATATAACACATCGTTAAATGCCAGAATCCAGCCTGTAGTTTAGTAGCAGCATAGTCCAGTACACTGGGATCTATTTTACCTGAATCCAGCCTGTAGTTTAGTAGTTGCATAGTCCAGTACTCTGGGATCTATCTTACCTGAATCCAGCCTGTAGTTTAGTAGTAGCATAGTCCAGTACTCTGGGATCTATTGTACCTGAATCCAGTAGTTTAGTAGCAGCATAGTCCAGTAATCAGGGATCTATTTTCCCTGAATCCAGCCTGTAGTTTAGTAGCAGCATAGTCCAGTACTCAGGGATCTATTTTACCTGAATCCAGCCTGTAGTTTAGTAGCCGCATAGTCAAGTACTCAGGGATCTATTTTCCCTCAATCCAGCCTGTAGTTTAGTAGCAGCATAATCCAGTACTCTGGGATCTATTTTACCTGAATCCAGCCTGTAGTTTAGTAGCAGCATAGTCCAGTACTCTGGGATCTATTTTACCTGAATCCAGTCTGTAGTTTAGTAGCAGCATATTCCAGTACTCTGGGATTTATTTTACCTGAATCCAGCCTGTAGTTTAGTAGCAGCATAGTCCAGTACTCTAGGATCTATTTGTTTTATGTCTAAAATTACAAGAGTAAAAAACAAGTAATCTGATATAATTATTAAAAAATGTCGATTTATCTGTAACTTTACTTATCACGAAGTTGGCTCCTCTTAAATGTGTTTTAACCCATTAAATATGTTTTTTTGAGGAAAAATGTGCTTCAAACATAACAAGGAATTCGGATTGGGGCAGTACAAACTTGTTGTAGCTGTACACGTTCTGTGACCTGGAGATCAGGAGACGGAACAATATCCAGAGGCAGAATTTGAATAATTTGATCCGCATCTAGACGAGGTTCAAACGTAGTTGGAATTCAGCTGGAAATTTTCGATATTTGAGCTGGGGCTTAATTGGAACCGGGTATTGGCGGTTCAGCGACGCGGTTCAAATCTTTAATTTCGGCTTCAGGAATGTTTTTTTTGTATTTGGTAAGCTACTGTTTGCAGCAAAATTTTTTAAAACTCTAACCGATTGCATTTTAGGGAAGAGAGGGGGAATCTCCTCTCGTCTTATTTAAATTTACTTCCCCTGTATGTAAGAAATAAAATTCCACCTTTATTCTTTGCTAGCTTCATCGCTTCCTTCATGAGGGTTGCTTCGGATGGAGCTCCCTTATGCCCATGACGATCTGTAGATAAAACCACAATAGCATCCTGTGTTTATATGAATATAAATAAAATTGTAAATATTTCCTCAAAACTTATTTTGAAACATCGCTTTCTAGTTTGAGAGTGAGACAGTTTTACTTGTTTGTCTAAACCTACAATGTTTTAAGTTTAACGAAACTGATAAAACCGTAATATTGTGATCTTTGCAACCTGGTATAATAGTGTTAACCTTAGATATTTCCAACTATTACTATTCGATGCAATAGAACTCATAGTTCATATTAAAGGTTTTGATTTTAAGTTGGGAAAATATAATGATTAGAAAATTAGAGTAGGTTCCTTTAGTTTAATTTGAGTTTTGCATTTTTTCTGATGCAGTTTCTTTTTTGGTCTAATGGGGACGAAGTTTATATTTTTTATGATTTTGCCTTATTTAGTTTCAGGGAGCTTACGATTCAAACTAAGTTAATTTACTACAATAGTTTGATGAAAATGGTTTCCTGTTGTTCCATGATATCCATGATGCTCGGTGTGAGAACTGAAAATATTTTTCATGTGTTTATTATATTTTATAAAATTATATTTTAAAACTAAATAACTTTTTTATTTTCATTATAAAACATGTATATTTGTAGAACTCTGAACTCTTAAAAGGTTTTAAATGGGCTTAATTTCAAGTGAACCTCATTCTCGGAACCCTTTTAAACTGTATTTTTGAGAAACAATGAGGAAGATATCATCGTTTTTCTGTGCTGAAAAATGATAAATTCTAATATTTTCCGTTCTTGTTTTCGCTCCATAGATCCGCAAGTAAGATAAATGTCAATTAAAGATAATAAATGAAATTTAGAAAAAAATATCATATATCTAAAGTAAATACACTTTACAAGAAAATTTACAACATTAAAGGAATTTTCATCGTAATTCCAAGTGACCCTCAATTAAAAAATGCTATGCCTAATTCTCGACATAAACCTGTGATTGAGCAAAAACTATTTAAAAATTCATATTTTTAAGTTTAAATATAAGTTTATTAGATTTTATGCATAAGCCTCTAACTCTTGTTGGTTTAAATCTTTAAACTATTCGGTTTCTGCAAAGTTTAGAAACTTGAGCAATATGTTTATCCAGCAGTTAAATAAAGGGAAAGGGACTGGCATCAAACTATTATTTTCTAATCCTTATATCTTTACAACCTGAGGGTCAAACCTTTCATATTTCTAACTTTTTGGTCAGGATTAACAGTTTGAAATATCAAAGATATTAGGATTAGAAAATTAATATTTTTTGAATATTAGTTAAAATTCAGTTCCTTTTAAAAAAATAAGGTGCTTTCAACGATACGATTAAACGCTATTTTAACACCGGACAGCTGAAAGATATTCTTCTTCAGGTAGCTTGGAACAGTTTTCCGTTTTGTAAATAATTTTGTCTGTTTAATCTTCATGAGTTTTTTTAGCCTCTTCTCGCATAATCACAACTCTTACATTGTTATCACATTGTTTAAGTTAATCCTGCTGGATTACAGTTTATTTTCTCCTGTTGGTGTGTAGTGCAGGGGAGGATATAAGACCTTTATAAATCTTATAATTTTCCGCATCATAAACATCATAAACATCCTATTTACTTCCCAGTGAATTCTCAAATGTTCAACCTTTTTCTGACAATATAAAATATTTTTTTATTTTTATAAATTCTCATAAAATACCTAACCTTGCTTGGAATAGATCTAGGTCAAGATGGAACTATAACTAGAACTTCACCTACGACGAGCTTGAATTTCAGCCTGAGGTGAGATCAAACTTCGGAACCTTTGGTTAAGCTTAAAATTTACCCTTTGGGTTGACTTGAACTCTACCCCTTCGGTTTACTTGAAGTCTACCCCTTGGGTTGACTTGAACTCTACCCCTTGGGTTGACTTGAACTCTCTTTTGTGCTTGAACTCTACCCCCTGTTGAGCTTTAACTATACCCTCTGGGTTGAGCTTTTAACTCAACCCCTGGATTGAGTTCAAAAGGAATTGAGTTTTTGTCACAAACTAAAAATTTTAAATCCCCTATATCTTTGGAACCTGATGGAGTAAACCTTTGATATTTCAAACTTAGATTATTTGATCTCACAGTATACTTAGTTTGAAATATATTGGGTCTAAGACATTGGGTTTCAAAGATATAGGGATTGGAAAATCAGAGTTTGTGGCAAAGACTCAATTCCTTTACCCCTGAATTAAGCAGAACCTCTGTCTCCCTAAAATGAACTTAAACTTGAACTGTACTTCCTAAATTAGACTTGATCTCTACTCCCTAAATTAGACTTGATCTCTACTCCCTGGGTAAAGCTTGATCTCTACCCTCTGGGTTAAGCTTGATCTCTACCCTCTAGGTTAAGCTTGATCTCTACCCTCTAGGTTAAGCTTGGTTCTACCCTCTAGGTTAAGCTTGATCTCTACCCTCTAGGTTAAGCTTGATCTCTACCCTCTAGGTTAAGCATGCTCTAGAGAGAAAGCCTCTAAGAATATCTTGAATATCTATCTTTATCAGTAGACGCCTGCTCCCTGCTATTAGTCTCCACCTGGAGAATGTCTACAGATAAAAAGGTTTTACCTGGAATATTTTTTATCTTTCCCCATCCTATAGAGCTGAAGACCCGGAGCTGCAGAATATAACTGAGTATAGAGTTATCTTTATATAAAGATAAGGGATACGATATCAGCAAACTTCAAATTACATTTTACACACTAAACAACAAAATCTACAGAATATTTTTAAACATTATAAAAAGTTTTTACTGGTTTCAAGTTATCAATTTGGAAAAATGTATTTTTGATTTAAAATAAAGATCTTATTGTTACTGGGGTTAGTTAAACAAATATTAAAACGCTGAAATTCCGTTGCAAATCAAGTCTGATAAGAAATCAAACAGGGATGACGTAACAGAAGTTTTTCTCAAGCACGTCATCAATATCTTAGTTACTGCCTTAGAACATAGTAATGTTTGCATTTACGGAGGGAAGGGGGGGGGAGTAGAATGTCATTGATAAGCTGTGATCAAATTACAAAAGTTGAATTATTTTTGCAGAATAATTGTTAAAGGATCCGATGTAAATATGAAAGTAATATAATCATAATATCCCTTGTTGTAGTTTAATAGTTTTACAGAATGCGACCTCAACAGATTAATAAGATGAAACAGAATACAGAAACTTCAAAGAGTAGAGAGTCCTTTAAGTTTAAAGGGACTGTTAACGTTATATCACGTGACATTTGTAGAGTAGCATGTCCGATTTATAACGGCACCCTTTAAACATATATCTGAGAAACAATGAGGAAGAAATCGTCGTCCTGATCTTTTTTGATGATGTTTAATTTCCTTCAGAGTCTCTGCAGCATAATTTCGCAAGTCACTTTCATAAAGATTCCATGATTGAAAATTAAAGACACCAAATGAAAAGAAGAACACAAAAAGAGAATTAAGAACATGTGCACAGAAGAACAAATGAAGAAAAGATCCAGAAAAAAGAGGACCAAATAAACAGAAGAACAAGCGAACAGAAGAAAAAGTAAACAGAAGAACAGAAGAAAACGTTAACAAAAGAACAAGCGAACAGAAGAAAAAGTGAACAGAAAAACAAGTAAACTAAAGAACAAGGAAGCGAGAGAACAAGTGAACAGAAGAACAAGTGAACTAAAGAACAAGTGGACTAGAGAACAAGTGAATAGAAGAACAAATGAACCAACAAACAAGTGAAAAGAAGAACAAGTAAACTAGAAAATAAGTGAACTGAAGAAAAAATGAACTGAAAAACAAGTTAACATAAGAACAAGTGAACAGAAGAACAAGTGAACTGTAGAACAAGTGAACTGTAGAACAAGTGAACAGAAGAACAAGTGGAATGAAGAACAAGTGAACAGAAGAACAAGTGAACTGAAGAACAAATTACAGAAGAACAAGTGAACAGAAGAACAAGTAAACTAAAGAACAAGTAAACACAATAACAAAACAAACAGAACAAGCGAACAGATGAACAAGTGGAATGAAGAACAAGTGAATAGAAGAACAAGTGAACTGAAGAACAAGTTAACAGAAGAACAAGTAAACAGAAGAACAAGTAAACTAAAGAACAAGTGAACACAATAACAAAACAAACAGAACAAGCGAACAGATGAACAACTGGAATGAAGAACAAGTGAAGAGAAAAACAAGTGAACAGAAGAACAAGTGAACACAATAACAAAACAAACAGAACAAGCGAACAGATGAACAAGTGGAATGAAGAACAAGTGAACAGAAGAACAAGTGAGCAGAAGAACAAGTAAACTAGCTAATAAGTGAACAGAAGAACAAGGAAACTAGAGAACAAGTGAGCAGAAGAACAAGTAAACTAGCTAATAAGTGAACAGAAGAACAAAGAAACTAGAGAACAAGTGAGCAGAAGAACAAGTAAACTAGGTAATAAGTGAACAGAAGAATAAGGAAACTAGAGAACAAGTGAGCAGAAGAACAAGTAAACTAGGTAATAAGTGAACAGAAGAACAAGGAAACTAGAGAACAAGTGAGCAGAAGAACAAGTCAGAAGAACAAGGAAACTAGAGAACAAGTGAACAAAAAAACAAGTCAGAAGAACAAGGAAACTAGAGAACAAGTGAACAGAAAAAACAAGTCAGAAGAACAAGGAAACTAGAGAACAAATGAGCAGAAGAACAAGTCAGAAGAACAAGGAAACTAGAGAACAAGTGAGCAGAATAACAAGTCAGAAGAACAAGGAAACCAGAGAACAAGTGAACAGAAAAAAACAAGTCAGAAGAACAAGTAAACTAGGTAATAAGTGAACAGAAGAACAAGGAAACTAGGTTACAAGTGAACAGCAAAACAAGTCAGAAGAACAAGTGAAAAATAGAAAAGAAATGTTTGAAAGAAAAGCCAAGAATCAATTTGATAATTAATGTATGTTTTATCCAGATATTCCCTTTCGTAAACTTATTAATAAACTAAATTGTAATTTTCCGCTACTCCGTCCATTTTCCGTCCCAAGGAGCAGAATAATAAATTAATCTTAGATCAATCCTTTCCTAACGAGATTGTTTACGTTTTATGTCATATCATAATTCATATCATAATTTGAAACTTTGCCACAAACTCTAAATATCTATAACCTGTATCTTTGTAGACCTTTGATATTTGAAACTCTGAATATCTAACCCCTGTATCTTTGTAGACCTTTGATATTTCAAACTATGGATTCTGTAAAATCAAACTATCTTAGTTTGAAATATCAGAGGTTTACACAATCGGCTGTTTCAAAGACTAAATTCCTTTAAATGTAGTTTAGGAGTGTTTAAACTATACCGACGGTTGCAAACTCTTATGCAAAAATCGATCAGAACTTTGCCAATCTATTTTTTAAAACTGAAGCATAAGAAAAGTGCTTTATTTAAGATATTGTTTATAATAGAATTGAGAATTATAGGATTGGATGAAGATATTATGAATGATAGAATTGAGAATTATAGGATTGGATGAAGATATTATGAATGATTGAATTGAGAATTATAGGATTGGATGAAGATATTATGAATGATAGAATTGGTGGGAATTATTAATCAATTTTCTGGTGAGATAAGTGGCTCCTTGGGCTACTGAGTACTGATACCCGAAATATGGATGCTTAGATAGAGGGTGTCACACATTATATTGGATCGTTCATAGTTCATAATTGGGATTTTTGTAACATTACATTTCTTAAAAATGTTTGGTTTAATTTTGTTTAACTCGGCTTGGATTTAAAGATATATACGCTTAAAAAAGATCACTTTGCAGATTTTGCCCATTTTTAACACTCAGTGATAGAAATGGGCCAAGTGTTAGTTTTGGACTAATTTCCCATGTAGTTTAACAACTCAATACTAGATAAATAGAGAGATACAAAATAACTTATCTAGCTAGATACTAGATTTCTATAAGATTTCTATACGAGTCCAGATGTATTAGTATCTCCAGCTAAAGGTAGGTATTGGATTATCCCGAGGCAAAACTAGGATAATTTGAAAATTTCTTCATTTAAGTTTCTTAATCTTATCTTCATCTTCTCATCTCATTCATTCAGTTTATCATCATCAGCAATTTCAATCCTATAATTTTAATTTGATAATTCTTCCTCTTATTGCAACTCTTCTTTCTGATCAAGTGTATGAATTAGATTTTTTGTTTCTTAAAACCTATTTATTTTCACTTTGCGGTTTCTCTGAGTTGCAATGGAGAAATTATTAGAATTCAACACTTTTCAGAGTGAGAAAAAACGACAGTATCTTCCACAATTTTGATCAAATTAAGGTTTCAGATATAAGGTACCATTGTAAATCTGGAGTTGCCGTCTTTACATGGAGGCTCACTTAATCCTCTAGTTTTAAGTTGATAATCAACTTTTCTTCTTACGTCAGCTCTTCTTTACCAAAGACCATGTTTAAAGATCAGAGTCCGCGATTTAAAAACTTCGGCTCGAGTCGTATTCCTTAAATCCAAATAGATTATCAAGTACAATAGGTGGCAACAGAGAAATGAACCAATTATACACAACGTCACAAGTGTCAAATATAACAAGAAAAACGAAATTGTCTCACATTAGGTGACATGTTTTCCAGGATCAAATAAAAAAGTGTAAAAACAGAAAATAAAGAACACATAAAATTGCACTTATTTTACTGTAAGAAAAGAACTTTATTCTAAAATTATCACTATTATTGATAATTTTGTCGGACACAAAAACTGAATTGACACTTGTGACGACAGAATACAACTGTACTGAGAGTGTACAAATTCTACGTTGCCATCTATTGTACTAGAACCTATTTGCTTAAATCCGACTTTAAGAGCCAATCTTCGACAGAACTATGACAATAGCTTGTGTCACGTGATTGACAGCTGCAAGATCTTCGGTTAGACTTAAGGAGTTAGGCCCAATGAAAATAAAACCATGAAAATCCACCAAATAGAATATTAAACCGTTTTTTTTATCTAAATTGTGTGGAAAATAAGATGTAGCTTGAATCCGAAAGCTCAAGCCGTAAATAAGGTCCAACGACAGCCTAGACCCTAATACTTGTTTCAATATTAAAATAAACCAGATCCATTACGCTTTTCAGTTAGATGGATTTGTATTAATTCACTTTGACTGAGTTTTCCCCATAAGTCCAGAACATGATATTTTTAGTATTCAAGAATTGAAAATAAAGTCTAATTCAAAACATTGATTCCTCTAATTATCTTAAGTAAAAACTTCTGAACGGGTCCGAAACGTCGAAAGCCAAAAATTGCGTGAAAAATTCTAGGCCGCCGCCGACTATTTGCATTTTGTAACAAGCATAATGTACTGAAACCTAGCATGCAAACTCAATGTTGCATGCTCCAAAGGAATGCAAGTTTTAAAACTATTTTAATTTAAAAATGTTTGCATAATTTCAAGCAAATCAAGCCACCAAACAAACAGAAGTGCATTAATACTTCCATGGATAAATAAATTTACAGATTTGAAATATTCGCAGAGAACCTTGAACGTACCATTCAATGAAGATGATCAGCACATTAACAATGCATATTTTTACGTTTTAAGTTACATACATTTTAGAAAGTATAGATAAAGCCGAAATTACCAGATTACCGAAACATCTTTTTATTGTTTAGTCTCTGCTTAACAGCTAGATAGCGGCATGACGTGTTAAACAGTTAATTGTTAAATAATGTCGGATCTAGTCAAAAATATATAATTAGCTAAGCTTGATTGAACTAGTGTCGGAGGTGTTAAAAGTTAGTACAAAAATTAGGATTTGTTGACTGTAGGTCGATTAATATACGTATATTTTAGTAGATATTATTCTGTACAAGAATTAGGATTGGTTGAATGTAGTTTGATTAATATACGTGTTTTTTAGTAGATATTATTCTGTGCTAGAATTAGGATTGGTTGACTGTAGGTTGATAAATGTCCTAGTATTTAGTAGATATTATCCTGTACTAGAACTAGTATTGGTTGACTGTAAGTTGATTACTATCCTGGTATTTTAGTAGATATTATCCTGTACTAGAACTAGGATTGGTTGATAAATATCTTGGTATTTTAGTAGATATTATCCTGTACTAGAAAGAACTAGGATTGGTTGATAAATATCCTGGTATTTTAGTAGATATTATCCTGTACTAGAACTAGGATTGGTTGATAAATATCCTGGTATTTTAGTAGATATTATCCTGTACCAGAACTAGGATTGGTTGATAAATATCCTGGTATTTTAGTAGATATTATCCTGTATTATAACTAGGATTGGTTGATAAATATCCTGGTATTTTAGTAGATATTATCCTGTATTATAACTAGGATTGGTTGATAAATATCCTGGTATTTTAGTAGATATTATCCTGTATTATAACTAGGATTGGTTAATAAATATCTTGGTATTTTAGTAGATGTTATCCTGTTCCAGAACTAGGATTGGTTGATAAATATCCTGGTATTTTAGTAGATATTATCCTGTTCCAGAACTAGGATTGGTTGATTAATATTCCGGTATTTTAGTAGATATTATCCTGTACCAGAACTAGGACAGCTCCTGTATGATATATTAATTGTAAACACGAAATAAAGGAATCCGTGATCGACTAGCTAAGTAAACATGGATGACGGAGCGTTTATTAAAACCAACATTTCGTAGAGTCGTCTCTAACGACAAATCCACTATATCTATGGTTAAAACATAACTTTTAGTATTTTTACGTGTAAAGTTCTTTCACATGTCAGATTTTTAAATAATTGGTTTGATATCAGGTAGTCAACTTAAAATAAGTTTGTGGCAGTTTTCTAACTGGCGTTTATTGTTTTTGTTTGAAAGGTTCTACGTGGTGTTTGTTTTACTGTTGCTCAAAGTGTTTGAGGGCCGGGAAATGTTTGAGTGTGTTAAAGTGTGTGTGTGCAGTGTAAATGTGTGTTGGTTTAATTATATGAATTATTGGATTCCAAAAATGCCTGATGTCAAACCGATCAGAGCAATAGATAATACTGGACCCAGAGATTTATAATGACAGGGGAGCACCTTCACCCTGTCATAAACTATTCTAGAAAATATTTCAATTTCAACATTCTTTCAAAGATGATTTCGGAGTATTTAACCCCCCCCCCATACCCTGCTTCCCCTTGAGAAATTATTCTTTTACAATTTTGAAACTAACTTCTACTGGTCTACTGGTCTACTGGTCTACTGGTCTACTGGTCTACTGGTCTACTGGTCTACTGGTCTATATTGGTCTACTGGTCTACTGGTCTACTGATCTACTGGTCTACTGGTCTACTGGTCTGCTGGTCTACTGGTCTACTGGTCTACTGAACTACTGGTCTACTGAACTACTGGTCTACCGAACTACTGGTTTACTGAACTACTGGTCTACTGAACTACTGGCCTACTGAACTACTGGTCTACTGAAGTTCTGGTCTACTGAACTACTGGTCTACTGAAATACTGGTCTACTGAAATACTGGTCTACTGAACTACTGGTCTACTGAACTACTGGTCTACTGATCTACTGGTCTACTGAACTACTGGTCTACTGAACTACTGGTCTACTGAACTACTGGTCTACTGAACTACTGGTCTACTGGTCTACTGGTCTACTGCAGTCTACTGGTCTACTGATCTACTGATCTACTGGTCTACTGGTCTACTGGTCTACTGGTCCACTGGTTTACTGGTCTACTGGACTACTGGTCTACTGGTCTACTGGTCTACTAGTCTTCTGGTCTACTAGTCTACTGGTCTACTAAACTATTAACTTGATCTAAATCTTTTTGTTCTGTTGTACCTTACTTCTAGTTTGGTTTATGCATGAAAGAAACCAATTAGGTCTCAATACTTTATACAGAGTAATAGGTTTTAACCAAGATTAGGTTAATTAAGCTCCCTTCCCCCTGTATTCTGCACCGGGCCTTTCATTAGCTATCTTGTCCATAAATAGTGCTAGTCTAAAGAATATAGAGAAAGACAGAATTGGAGTGTATTGGGAAAGAATTAGTTAGATCTAAAAAGGATCCATGGAGAAAATACAGAATGGTATACAACTTGTGTAAATATAGAAACTAAAGAATTAGTTAGATCTAAAAAGAACCTGGAGAAAATACAGAAAAGTATAGAACTTGAGTATATGGAGAATCTGAAGGATTAGTTAGATCTAAAGAGAATTTAAGGAAAATACAGAATAGAAGTATAAGGATGATGGAGAAACTTAAGGTTTTTACGCACCTATAGAATATTTCCTCAGTCAGTCCTAGCCGCAGCGCTCGGTCCCTTAGCTAACCGTAGTCGCGGCGCAAAGTCCACCAATTCTACTTCAACGCACCTTAATATAACATAGGTGCCAATTGTACATTCTTTTTTAATATTCGGTGGCAGTACCCAAACTAACGCTGATTGAGATGTTATTTTTGAATAAATAGTTCAACTGTTAAATGTTTTATATTTAAGTTAGAGGGTTATACACAGAGATCCCAAGGTTGCAAGCATTTACGCAAAAACTGTTGAGAATTTTTCCAATTATGTCTAGCGCTACATAAATATTGCAACTTTTAATTGGAGGCTGGATCTGCGGGGTTATTACAGACGATTCACCGACAAAGGGTCAAACGACCCAGGGTCAAACGACACAGGGTCAAACGACACAGGGTCAAACGACACAGGGTCAAACGACACAGGGTCAAACGACACAGGGTCAAACGACACTGGGTCAAACGACAAAGGGTCAAAAGTGCGACAAAGGGTCAAACGACAAAAGGTCAAAATGATAAAAATATTTTTTGATTTGAATCATAGGAAACTCGCAATTTTAATCACAAAAATCCGCCAAACTTTTTTGAAGATTTAAAACTTTAGTCTGATTCTGGCTTTCATAATGGTCGGGTTGGCAATATAATTGACCATGTTGCCGCAGCGCTCGGCCCCCTAGCCTGTCCTAGCCGCAGCGCTCGGCCCAGAAAGTGTCTTAACCTAACCTAACCCTAAATAATAATAAATAAATGGATATAATTGACCATGTGGCCATAGCGCTCGGCCCCTTAGCCTGTCCTAGCCGCTGCGCTCGGGTCAGAAAGTGTCTTAACTAACCTAACCCGTGGCCGCAGCGCTCGGCTCCCCAGCCTGTTCTAGGCGCAGCGTTCGGCCCAGAATGTACCTAACCTAACCTTAAATAATAATAAATTATACTAACCGTCAAAATTAAAAAAAAATTTGCCCTTTTGTCGCATTTTTTGACTCTTTGTCGTTTGACCCTGTGTCGTTTGACCCTTTGTCGCTTTTTTAACCCCTTGTCGTTTGACCCTGGGTCGTTTGACCCTGTGTCGTTTGTACCTTTGTCGTTTGACCCTGGGTCGTTTGACCCTTTGTCGGTGAATTTTACAGACATTTTACAGAAAATGCTGCATGACGTTTTTCAAAATATTTAGTGTATAAATCAAACTTAAATGATTTGATCCAACATAACTTTTTGTTTGAAATATCTAAGGTCTACTAAATTTGTTTGCAAAGGTATTAGAAAATCAGAGTTTGTGGCAAAGACTCAATTCCTTAATCGAAATAAATATATTTTCAGTCATAATCTACTAAAAAGATAATCAGCAAAATAATCAAAATAAATATATTTAGCAAAATAATTGTAGAAGATCAGAAACAAATTTTTAAAAATATCGGTAAGGCAACCCAGGCTCATTTCGGTTAAAATACTCAGAAGTCTAGTTTAACCTATAATCTAATTTAATTAACGAAATGTATTCACCACATCATTAATTCTAGGATGTTAATGGAATATGAAAATTTACTAATATTAATGATAAATAGATAAAAGAATAAATATTAAATCTTTCATGTTTAAGTATACAATAACATATTCAAAATATATTTTTACATGGAACTATTAATCATTTTACATTAAACCAGTTTCATGATTGTAAAATGAAAACGTTATGACTATAAAAGTTTGGAAATATGTTCATGTATTTTCTGAAAGAGTAAATAGGAGGCGGCGCAGGCAATTTTTTAAAATCTATTCTTGAAAATCAAAATAAAAGGAGGTGAGATATCCTGTCCCTCAAATTTTCCAGGGAGGGAACGTCCCCCCAATCCCCCCCCCCCCCCCCCCCCACCCCATTAAGCTCATGATCTGCGTGCTGGCCGCAGAAAAAGTACTGATAATTCTGTAAAGAATGAATTCTCTTATTAGCAATGTAAAAAGCCAATTCCGAAAAAATACTGATAATTACACATCAAGAATAAGTATCGGTAATTTCGTAAAGAAAAAAGTATAAAAAATTCCGTAAAAAATCTCAAAAAAGTACATACCCCAATTTCCGTAATAGAGGACGAATGCAATGTTATTCTGTTCTGTTATACGTATACTGGTAACTCCGTAATGTGTGTGTTTAGGTATACCATTAGGCCGTTGGCCCAGAAAAACTTTTGGACGACTAATGTTGGGTTCGTTTGCTCTAGGTCCGTTGAAAAGCATGAATCAAATTGTATTATACAGAAAACGAAGTCACGAAACCTCTCCCAGGATATTATTCATTTCTTATATTAGAACTAAGGATCAGTTTACACATATTTTTGAGGAATTAAAAAAAAACTTAATTCAACAAATTTATGTTTTAATTAAGGGACTGATGTTTATTAGATTAAGTGTTTACTTGAAAGAAGAAAAGCTCAAGACAAAAATAGTTTTGAAGAAAGATTTCTAGAGTCTTTTTCTGTTTAATTCGAAATACATCATGAGCTAGAAGGAGAAGGTCTAATTTTTTTTATACGACTTTTCAACCTCGTAGCGCCTCTAGGTTTGATTTTACACGCAAGTTTAAGGATTTTATCCGCGGTTGCAAATTATAAATTCAAAACATTTTTTTCTCATCAGCTCTTCAATAAGAGGAGTTTAGATGTAAAATATTTTTACGTGAAAAAACATTAGCATTATTTGTAAACGTAAAGTATGTTCTTATTTGTTGTGTTAAGACACCTTACTAATACTCGAGTGTATTTCCATTGTATTTTTATCTCCATTTATTTTCTTTTTCTACCCTATAGCTGATACTATCTAATTATTTCTTCCATCTTTTTCTATTTCTACTTTCATTTGTCTCTCTGATATATCTGAGTATCTGAACGGGTTCAGAATCCTAATTGAGAACTGTATTATCTCTGCTTTCAGGTTCTAATGGGAATTGATCATCTCTGAACCCATCTCTTCTCCAGATCCAGGAGATAATAAAAATAGTTCTTCTCATCTTCTCCTTCAGGTTGGATTCAAGGATACTTTAGTTCAGGATATATGGGTAATTTAGACCGGGCAGTAAGGATACTATCCAAAGTTTATCGAGGTAAAGGGAGGGAACTCCATTTTTTAAACTATAGATTCTTCTATTTCCAGTTGTGTCAATCCAATCTGGAGTAATGATTGTTTTTTTCTATGTTTAAAAGTACGCCCAGACGGTCTTTTTACCAATTAAAATGATCGTGACCCAGAACTTGATAATGCTGCTGCAGAAATAAATAATAAAACATCTGTTTGACTGTATGTAAATAAAGATTTAAAGAAACCGTGATATCATTTTAAGAGATACCATGTTCTCTTTGAAAATTTATTATTTAATTTTTTAGTTTTTCTACCTCGTGACTTGAAGATTTCTGGTTCAGTAACATTGAAGGAAATTGTTATAATTAAACAATTTTAAAGTTGATCAGAGAAAGGGCACCTTAGTTTATCGTGCATGACGTATGTCATTCTTTAAATGGAAGTCCACGTCAACTTACAATGACAGTTCTTTTAAAGGGCACTTTTGTGCATCATTCAAGTCAAGCTTTAAAGGATAAATCACCGAAATTTACGTTGATCGTGCCTTGTACAAACTCTACATATGTCCCTTTAAAAACTTACAAGGCAGATCGTATATGACTCTTTTTCATTGAACTTTTAAAAGGAGTGTCTGGCTAGACATGGTAATTGAGCTAAGAATGCAGTTTTGTAGAGAATTTTTTAAGGATTAATTTGAGACCTATCAGACGTTTTTATGGTGCATATTTGTTCAGCAAGAGCTCAAATTCAATCTTTAAAGTTCAATAAGATGATGAAAAATAAATAATTGATTCTAACATTGATTTATTGACAAATTTCTACTGAGAAAAATTTTCCTAAAAATCTCATTAGTTTACTGTAGAAATTTTGTTCGTCCTTATTGAATGATTAAAAAAAAACAATTCTCAAAATCATCCCTCCAGAATGGACAATGCAGGATCGAGGAGGATTTTAAAGATTGAATTTGCTCTCTTGCTGAACAAATATGCACCTTAAAAACATCTGATAAGTCTCAAATGAATCCTTAAAAAGTTCCCAAAAAACTGCATTCTCAGCTCAACTTCCGTGTCTAGCCAGACACTCCCTTTAAGCATGAATAATTTATTGGGCAACCTTGGGCTGGATTCCACAGCTAGTTGTAAAGGTATTATTATCGGTTGAACTTTTTACAGTCTTGGGGTTAGGAACAATATATTTATATTTATACATGTATAAACATATATATATGTATAGTGTATATATTTATACATTTATAAACATATATATGTATAATGTATATATGCAATTCATGTTACACGACTGCAATATAACTATTTTTTTTTGTGTGTCCAAGACCAATTTTTAAAGTATAGACTTAGAATAATGTCCCACGTGGACTTTAGATAATAGGTTAATATAAATTTTTAATAGCTTAACATCGGTGGAAAATTTTGAACAAAATTCATAACTCATACTAAACGAAAATATAGAGGTTCTTATAAAACGTTAATGTTTGTCTTTGAATGTTCTTTTCGTATACGGTGTACACATCCCCTTTATCTAATTTACATGTTTCTAGTCATATTTTTGTTTTTTGAACGTTTAGCTCTGGATAGGAAAATCTGGCTAAGCTGGATGAGGGGGGGGGGGGGGTTGCTTCAACTTAAACTGGTTTTAACTTCTTGTTTTTATTAAATTTATGACAGAAGTTTAGATAGAACTTTTAGTCAACTTTTTAAATTGGATAAATAAAAATATTTATGAAAATATTTTCAATCTGGGGAAAAAAATATTTAGAAGTTTAGTGGATTAAATTAAGATCTTTAATAGAGGTTTAGTGAAAAATATTTAAAGGTAAGTGGAGAATAATTAGAGGTTTAGTGGAGAATATTTAGAAGTTTAGTGGAGAATATTTAAAGGTTTAGTGGAGAATATTTAGTGGTTTAGTGGAGAATATTTAGAGGTTCAGTGGAGAATAATTAGAGAGTTTAGTGGAGAATATTTAGAAGTTTAGTGGAAACTATTTAGAGGTTTAGTGGATAATAATTAGAGAGTTTAGTGGAGAATATTTAGAAGTTTAGTGGAGAATATTTAGAGGTTTAGTGGAAACTATTTAGAGGTTTAGTGGATAATAATTAGAGAGTTTAGTGGAGAATATTTAGAAGTTTAGTGGAGAATATTTAGAAGTTTAGTGGAAACTATTTAGAGGTTTAGTGGAGAATATTTGCAAATTTTTTGAGTTTAGTGGAGAATATTTAGAAGTTTAGTGGAAACTATTTAGAGGTTTAGTGGATAATAATTAGAGAGTTTAGTGGAGAATATTTAGAAGTTTAGTG
Source organism: Eurytemora carolleeae (assembly GCF_000591075.1). Classification (NCBI taxonomy): domain Eukaryota; kingdom Metazoa; phylum Arthropoda; class Copepoda; order Calanoida; family Temoridae; genus Eurytemora; species Eurytemora carolleeae. Next base: position 53,405 of record NW_019396086.1, on the reverse strand, counting down.
GAGAATATTTAGAAGTTTAGTGGAAACTATTTAGAGGTTTAGTGGAGAATATTTGCAAATTTTTTGGAAGAATATTCATAAAACTAGAATTAACTCTAAATTTAAAAATGTGCTGAAGATATATGTCAACTACAAATATAAAGAAAATTAGGGGAATTTCCCTTTTACCCTCCAAGGCACCCCCCCCCAGGGCGATTTCCCCCCTCCTCCACCCTCCAGGCCAATTCCCCCTTCTCCTTTCCTGTGCTGTAGGCTTTATCTCATCTTCAGGTGCAAATGTGTGATATTTCTAGCTGTCAGCCTTATCCCTGTTATCAGGCGGGAATTTCTTGATTAGAGATCTATTTCAGGCTCCGGGGGTGGGGGGAGGCATACACCTACTTTATTCAACCTGAAGGGGGGCATTCGCCACTTATTTCAAACTAGAGGGGGGCATATATCTTATTTTAACTGGAGAGTAGACAAACACTCTCCAGCTTAATCTAGTGGGGACATACACCCCCAATCTTAATCTATTGGGGGCATACAACCCCAATCTTAATTTACAGGGGGCATACACCCCCCAATCTTAATCTAGTGGGGGCATACACCCCCAATCTTAATCTAGTGGGGACATACACCCCCAATCTTAGTCTAGTGGGGACATACACCACCAATCTTAATCTATTGGGGGCATACAACCCCAATCTTAATCTACAGGGGGCATACACCCCCAATCTTAATCTAGTGGGGGCATACACCCCAATCTTAATCTAGTTGGGGCATATACCCCCAATCTTAATCTAGTGGGGGCATACACCCCAATCTTAATCTAGTTGGGGCGTATACCCCCAATCTTAATCTAGTGGGGGGTATACACCCCAATCTTAATCTAGTTGGGGCATATACCCCCAATCTTAATCTAGTGGGGGCATACACCCCAATCTTAATCTAGTTGGGGCATATACCCCCAATCTTAATCTAGTGGGGGACACCCCCAATCTTAATCTAGTGGGGGCATACACCCCCAATCTTAATCTAGTCCTTAGTTAAGATAGATTATAAAATCAGATTATCATGTTTATAAAAACGTGTTGCTTGTAAAATGTATGTGTAAAGAGATTGGAGAAGGAGGAATAAAAAAAAATTAGTCAGATAATAAAAAAGAAGCAATCTTTTAGCCCTAATATATAGCGCAACAAAATGAGTTATAAACTTTAATTTCCACCGAAACAGCTTGTTTTGCATATGCAAAATATAAAATATAAAATTTCGTGTGTTAAGGCAGAAATCTGGGAAAACATGGGCGAAACTGTGGATAATAACTTTACAAATGTCCCCCCTTTACTCCTGTTCAAATAAACGGGAATTAAGAAAAAAACGTATTTTTTTTTAAATTGAAAGAATGATAGGTTTTCAACAAGAAGTATCGTTACGTAATTTTCTTCAAAAGTGAAAGAATATTAGGTTTTCAACATGAAGTATCGTGACGTAATTTTTACGCATTCAAGTTTAAAAAAAACTTTTCTGAGTCTCAGTAGTAAATTCTTTTATTCATCTCTCAAAAGTAATCAAACGCACTCACGCAAGAATTTATCAGGATTTTGCCAAATACTTCTGTAAACTGAAGCTAAAATCAGCTGATTTTATTTCTAAAATGAACATATGGCAACAGAAAGTATAAGAGAATAAAGATATCACCAATAGCCAAGGTGTTCCGGCACTTCAAAGTTGACCCAGTCTTGAAAATTAATATACAATTTTTATAACTGTCTGGATCCCTGTGTCTCAGCTCCTTCTCTGAGCCGGAAAATTAATTTTCTTTTTGGGGTATTTGTGTAGATTTTGGTTTAAAAAACTAGAAAAAAATAAAGAGAATAGAAAGAAACCAATTAAAATCAAATTTCTGAACAAAAACATTATTATCTACAAAATTGCCTAATTCATGGAAACAGGTTTACGATTCTGGGTTTCGTGAGGATACCCTGTCTTAAGTTTTGGGCTCTGGTGTTCTGTACAGGAAACGTTTTGAGATTTGTCCTGCAGTTCTCCGAGCTGGTGAGCTAGCGACCTATTTAGGGAAAACTTGGGGATTTATATGACTTGAGGAATTTTTAAACGTTCTCGCATTGTAAATCTTGTCGCAATAGGTCCATGGGGGAAACTTCTAGAAAATAAATTAAAAATTTTTTATCAAATATTTCAATTGTTCTAAAATATTTTTCGAGCATATTTTATTACAGCTAAGAAAGACCTTTTTGAAAAGTAAGCAAAACACATAATTTTCTGTGCAACTCCAAAATTTGCCAACATTTTACATGTTTGTAAAAAATATTGCAGTGTCGTTTAAAATGAAAAAAACTTTAGAATTTATAAAAAATATTTCTTTTTGTCGCAATAGTATTGAATTTAAAACATACTGTGAACTATATACTGAAATATAACACCCCCTGTCAAACTGGATTGTATTTTAACTCTTCATAAAACAAATGTTTCAGCTCTGTTTAAAATAATATTGACGTTGATTATGGGGGTCTGTCAAACTAAGATCAATGATCGGATTAATCTGTTAAATATGGACTCGGAGAAATATTATGGATCCGTCCCGCGTCTCCTCTTTTCTAAATTATCTGAAAATTCCTTCTTTTCATTTGGTTCTCGATGAATGAATAATTAAATTCAAACTTTTTGCAATAAATTCGATAGTTTTCATTTAACGGTGTACGGTTTCAATTAAATTTGAAATAAAATATAAAAATATAAAAATATAAAGATATCTCCTGTTCAAACTTTATCCCAGAAAACTGAAACCTGTCGTATAAGAATTTCAAATATCAAGTTTATAGATAATGTATGCAAAATCTTTCCAGTAAAAATATGTATCTATGCATTTTATATTATATGTTTGCACTTTTGTTATACGAACAGGGTTACTCACAAAGGATAAGGCGAAAAATTCGAAATTTAAACCATGTCTGTTTCCTTATATTCATGATTCCCTGCAATTTGGAACTTCTTTCTTTACCAAATCATTAAATAAATCATATAAAGATCACATTCGAGGCAGCAGACTTAATCAAACTTGGGCTCGTCAGAGTTTTAAGTAGTTTTTACAATCTCATAGAGGGCAATCCTGTATAGTGTAAAGTAAAATGTTAAAATGTTCTTACTAAAACAACCTATATCTATCTTTTATCCACCCAATCTGTTAAAATGACGAAGGGGAAAAGAACGATTTAAAATAATAAATATATTCAGATGAAAACCAAATCGTATTTAATTTAATGAATCGGATGGACTGCTCAATTTGAGTGAATCCCTAAAATAGATATTAAGAAATTAGTTGAACTAAATTAATTTTTCAGTCCTGAGCTGAGTACTTTTAAATGGACTTTCCTTGGGAGATTATCTGATTCTCATTGGTTGAATATCCGGAAAATAGACCAATTAGGTATCGGTAAAATTAAACTTATCCCTCTTTGGTCGAAGCTCCAAAATTGGACCATTGAGAGATCTGCTAAACTTAACTAATCTCCAATTTTAAATGTTGCAAGTATTGGCCTTTGAGTTTAACTTAGTAACTTGTCTAAACTTATTTGTAGCCCTAGATATGAAAATTTTACAACTAAATAGCCCTTGTTTTTAACCTTCATCTTAACTATTCATTCGTTGAATTCTTAAAGATTGGACAAATGCGAAAACCGACCAAATTTAAACAGTTCCAAATATGAAATAATGAAGATATATTCAAAATCTTCAAAATAGAAAAAAAACTGTTTCAGAACGATATTTACATAAAAACATATTCATTGTCGGCATGAATCAAACTGTATGTATAATCCAAGTATTTCAAGCAGAGCCCACAAAATAGACCCATTTCCTTGTTTTATGCATTCAGATGTAAATCGTATGTAAATATAGGATTTTTATATAAAACATATATTTGAATATTTAATATTAAAGCTCTTCAGAGAAGCAAGCAACCCTGCCCCCCCCCCCTCCTCTGCATTACAGTCACCCCTCTGTCACTAACTTAAAGAGACTGTAGATGTATTGTATAGAGAGGCATGTTCAATTCACATTAATCAAGGATGATATCCTATCTTTATTTTTCTAACTGAAAATTGAGTGGATTCTCGAACCATATCCAGCGTACGCCGTTCGAGTTTCCCGACGGAGGATAACTTGAAATTTCGTTAACACTCCCTTTAAATGTTTTCTGCAGAAATTCCCTAATTGATAACTGGAGTAGAATTTACAAGATTAAAATGTAACATAATATTTAAGCCCAGGTGCTTCGGTATAACTGAAACCAAGGTTGTATAAAAAGGTTGGATACTTTCGATACGCTCCAATGTACGGTAAATTGCATGTCCTAAGATAGATAGATAAAAACCTAATATGACGTCACTGATTATAGAGGCGATAGAGACGTCATATGAAGTTTGTATATATCTATCTGAGGAGACGACATTTTACGTACTTTGGAGAGCATCGAGAGTATTCTGAGGTCTCCAGTTCAACTGATCTCCAGTTGCAAAGTATCCAACCTTATCATACAACCTTGGCTGAAAGAGTAAATTGATTCTGCCAAAACCAGATTAATAATTCCAGTCAATTACTTTATTCAATTTTATATTTTGCCAAAATTATTAGAGAAATTTTAAGATTTATTTAGAATCCGTACATCTGCGCACTTTGCTGCTTATACATCTGCGATAAAAACTTTTGTATTGGATACCCCCTGATTGCTAAATCTCTGTATCCACTGTCGACACTTTTAGATTTTCTGCTTAGTTCTCTCTCTTGACTATTCCTGCTGTCTTCGAACCAATAAGAGTTATCATATTGATTGCCCGCCAAATTTTAAATTTCTACAATTTACACCTTATTGGATGTAGTTTAGACAATTCCCGGATATTAACGTAAGATTAAATTAGTATTCAGATTTAAAAAATAGAAGATCAAGCATTGATCTCAATATCCACAATTCTGATGTTATCAGAGCCTTAATCCCAATAGGTTAATTAATCTTGAGATTAATAACAAGAGGATTACAAGAATTATTTAATCTAGAGATTAAGAAAAAGACAGGATCATGCATTGATCTCGATATCCACCAGTCTAAAGTTTTCAGCTGAAAACTTTATAATGAAATATCCTTAATCCCGATCCGTTAAATAATCTGGAGATTGATAACAAGGGGAGAATAAGCCTTATTTTATCTGGAGATTAAGAAAAAGAAGAGATCAAGCATTAATCCCGATATCCACTATTCTAAAGTTATCAGCTCTGAGCTGAAAACTTTAGAATTAGATACTTTTAATCCCGATCGGTTAATTAATCTGGAGATTAATAACAAGAGTTGAACAAGCGTTATTAAATCTCGAGATTAAGAAAAAGAGTGGATCAAGCATTAATCCCGATATCCACAATTTAAAAGTTCCAAGCTCAGCTCTGATTGTTTCCCGTAAAACATTAATAGAATATTTTTTTGCTTTATGTGCAACAAAATGCTAGACAATTATTCATCTAAACGAAAGAAAACATTATAAACTATTCCTTCAGTAAAGTTGAATTTCCAATTGTTGAGAAATGGGTTGGACAGGGGTTCGTTTCCGCCGATAGGAGAACTGTGTGAACAACGCATTTTCGATCTTTGGGTGTCAAAAAGGAAGGATAGATAGATAGATTATACATTAGGATTTTTACTGACTGTGCTACGTTCTAACTCCTTTTTAATCCTTCCCATTTCTCAGGGTTACTGTAAAAACAAATAACCCCCAAAAAACAGAGCCTTCAAATATCTAAAAACAGTTTAAAGACTTCTTAATTTTTTTGGTGTCCAGAGTTCTAGCCACATTTGATCCAAACAACTTAAAATGTAAGTTTGTGTTTGTCTCAATGAAAAGAATTTGATTTTAAACTCCTTAAGCACTTAACTCAGTATGATCTCCATCAGCTGTTGAACCAACCCCGGAGAAGAATATATGTCTCTATCATTGTTTGTGACAGGATAAAGTAGAAAATTATCTCGAACCGTGTTTAAGTTTTTGTTTTGAAAAACAAAGTTGAAAGCTGTGGATTGAAGAGATATGAAGATGATTACTATATTTATCAAGATACTATCCGCGAGGATGACTCTCAGATAAATCTTGGAATTCGAGATGTGTCTTAACGTAATTAGAAAATGACAAGCTAAAAATTACTCTCGTATAGTTGTTTTTTTCTGACCAGAACCCTAAGTTTTGTTTTGAACCCCATTTTGTATGTACTCCATTTAAAGAAAAAAAAACCATAATCTATATAATAAAACAAGACAGTCGTATAAAGGTTATAGACTAAAAAAATATGAATTTTTTCTCTTTAAAAAAATTTTTTTTTTCACGGGCAACGCCGGTCCTTTAGCTAGTTCAAAATAAACTGATTCTTTGCCAAAAACTCAAATTTGCTAATCCCTATATCCTTGCCACCTGATGGCTTAAACCTTTGATATTTTAACCTCAATAATATTTAATATAACAGTATTCATAGTTTGAAATATCTAATAACGACGACATTGGTTTGCAAAGATATTTGGATATTAAAAATTGAGTTTGTGACAAAGACTCAATTCCAGATACTTGAAAAAGGTTCGGCTAGTTCAAACACTTGTTAAAGTTTAAATGGCTAGGTCAGAAGAAGTAGTTGAGTTTACCAGACCTAGTTTAACTACCACTCACTAGCTAATCATAAATTCTCACTTAAAACTTATTTTCTGCTCTTCGTACTGAGTAATAATTAATGTTAAGAGCATCTAGAATCAATTATTACAATTGCCATTACAGGGGGCATTAGTTCCAAAACTAACTCTTGGCCCATTTCTAACACTAAGTTTTGGGATGAGAATATCGATGATTTATTTTAAAGCATTTTAAACAAACAGTTTCCCGCATTTAAAGTAAAATCTATATTGTAAGAACAAATGATATTAACTTTTTGATTTCTCAATGATGTAATGATTTTTAAATCATAAAAGAACAGTTTGTGTTTATTTTCTATTTTTTTAATATTTTACCTTATCAAAAAATCTTGTTTTGTAACGTAAGTGCGTAAATACTTGAAAATTGACATATCAAAACCAGGATATGTTCCGAAAACGCGGCATGAGCTGAAATCCGGCAATTGTTTCAAAATAGGGATATGTTCGAAAATGAAATTAAGACCTTTTTATTAATTTAAAATTGACATTTATTATTTCAATATATAGTTTTAGCCATTTTTTATAAATGTATAGTGTAATTTTGTTCTTCTCGTCTTGGATTTAAAATGGATTTAAAGATATATACTCTTGAAAAAAGATAACTTTGCAGATTTGGCCCATTTCTAACACTCAGTGTTAGTTTTGGAACTAATATCCGCTGCATTATATATAAATTTGATAAACTTAAATTTGATATTAACTAAAAAAAAACATAATCTATAATTCAACAAACTACATTTTCAGATGTAATTTTTAATGTTTCTACGTAGTTCTTGGTAGAATTATGATACAGCATTTATAAGGATGCATTTATAAAATTCAAAAAAAATGTCGATCCAATTGTATTCATTATCTATAACACCCTTTCGCTATTCTAAAAATATCTCAAAGATATGCTTTATCCCTTCCCATTTTAATTCCCATTCCTAGCTTTTCAGTTTATGACTGGAGACAATTTCCCTCCTTCTTCGTTTCCTACTTCCTCCCCTGTAGTTTCCCCCTCCCTCCCCTGTAGTTTCCCCCTCCCTCCCCTGTAGTTTCCCCCCTACCTCCCCTGTAGTTTCCCCCTGCTTTTTATTCTACCGATATTTTCACCAGATACAGTTGACAGTTCGCACATTTTCATCTTTAATCAGTTGATCAGTGTTCCTTTCATCTCCTCATCAGTTATCACAAGATGAGAAAGCCAAGCTCTAATATTTGTGAAACCGGTCATATTTCCCCGCATTTTAGTCATCAGGATTATATATATATTCAAACTTTTCTCAGAATTTGAGTTTCTGTTTTTTTATACGGTATCAGGGATCTAAAAATTCCTTAATCAGCTCAGTGTTCCTGTAATCAGCTCAGTGCTCCTGTAATCAGCTCAGTGTTCCTGTAATCAGCTCAGTGTACCTGTAATCAGCTTAGTGTACCTGTAATCCGCTCAGTGCTCCTGTAATCAGCTCAGTGTTCCTGTAATCAGCTCAGTGTTTCTGTAATCAGCTCAGCGTAAGTGTTATCAGCTTAGTGTTCCTGTAATCAGCTCAGTTTACCTGTGATCAGCTTAGTGTTCGTGCAATCAGCTCAGTGTTCTTGTAATCAGCTCAGTGTTCCTGTAATCAGCTCAGTGTGCCTGTAACCAGCGTAATATTCCTGTAAGCAGCTCAGTGTTCCTGTAATCAGCTCAGTGTACCTGTAATCAGTTCAGTGTACCTGTAATCAGCTCCGTGTTTCTGTAATCATCTCAGTGTACCTGCAATCAGCTTAGAGTTCCTGTAATCAGCTCAGTGTTCCTGTAATCACCTCAGTGTACGTAATCAGCTCAGTATTCCTGTAATCAGCTCAGTGTACCTGTAATCAGCTCTGTGTTCCTGTAATCAGCTAAGGTAGTGTTGAAGATGACCTGGAAAGGGTTTGCAAAGGTTTGATGAGATAAACGCTCAAGAATCAGAACTAATTACTATCTATCTATCTTCCACACGTACACCTACCGATGGACATCGATTTAAAAAACTATGGAGAGAAAGATAGTTTTTTGTTTCGTTTTGGATTTTAAAAAACTTACTAACCTTCGTTAAAAACAAAATTTTTGTTTAAAGGGAGTGTTCGCAAAAAAATGAAAGGGGGTATACGTTTACGGCGAAAAATAATCGCTTTTTAACGCTACGAATCTTACTTCTATCTGTTGCGTCAATAAGGAGAAAATTGTTAAAAATGACTTATACTGAAGAACGTAGCGTCCACACAAATATATTCAACTCGGATCGTAAACAGATCAAATTAATTCCAAACAAATCATTCAGATTTTACAAATAATAGTCACCGATTATTTTTCGACGCATTCGGATATAGTTAATATTTCATAATATTTTTGATTTTGTTTTTTTAAATAATATTTCGCTGGCGCTGGATTTTCGAACATTCCTGGAAAATATGAAAATGTCGTCTTCATTATCAAAAATCCTCGAAAAGTAACTCTCAGATCATGAAAAATAAAAAATAATAAATATTATGAATGCGTCAAAAAATAATCAATGACTATTGTTTGTAATATCTGAATGATTTGTTTGGAATTAAATTGATTTGTCTACGATCCGAGTTGAATAATGCATCTTTCTGAATTTGTATTTTTCGCGAACACTCCCCTTAAAACTAGAGAATTGTTAATTTCAAACTTTGAAAACGAAAACTAAAACGAAGCATAATGTTTGTTTGAAAAGTAGAATTGATTATTATGTTTGAGATGGTTGCTAATTTGTATCTTTTGCTCACAAAACTATCGCTTTAATAAATATCGAAATTAAACGATCTAACTCGTTGTTTAAAGAAAGTGAAAAATGCCCATTCCTACTTACACCTTACTTTTCTCATTATATCATTCAGATATTAAAGTTGTAGAATTAATGAGTTCTAGGTTTTAGGTAGATTATATCCTTGGGCAGTTTATATCTTTATCAAGTGATTTATTTTACAAAATACCTGGTAATTGGAAATATTAACCAGGATTACAGGGTGACAGGAGGCAGGTTACAAACACGTTATCTTTTTCAATTTAAAAACGGAAAAAATTAAAATAAATTTCGAAAAGATTTTAGCTTCGATTTTTAATTCTTGGTGTGTTTTACAAATTTTAATGGTCTAGATGGTCTCTAGATATTCTGGATAGTCTAGATGGCCTCTAGATAGTCTAAATGGCCTAGATGGTCTAGATATTCTAGATAGTCTAGATATTTTAGATAGTCTGGATAGTCTGGATAGAAGTAGATAGTCTAGATAGGCTAGATGGTCTAGATGGTTTAGATGGTCCAGATGTTCTTCTAGATGGTCTAGATGTTCTACTAGATGGTCTATATGTTCTAGGTGGTCTAGATAGTCTAGAAGGTCTAGATGGCCTCGAAGGTCTAAATGGTCTAGATGGCCTAGATAAACTAAATGGTCTAGATGGTATAGATGATCTAGATGGTCTTTATGGCCTAGATAGTCCAAACTGACTAGATGGTTTAGATGCTCTAGATGCTCTAAATGGCCTAGATGGCCTAGATAGTGCAGGGTTCGTAATTCCTCTACTCCTCGACTAGTTTGATATTGAGTACTGAAACTAGTTCCATCCATTCCTCTTTGAACCCTGTAATTTATATATCCATCCCTTCAATCTGGACACAGTTCGGAGCAGTTCTCTGCTATTACACTAAAATCAGTTTCAAGAGATGCTGGCGCTCAGGCCTCTCAATGAATAAAAGGAAAGTTATAAATCTCGTCCGTTTTTCAAAATGTTATTGCACAAATAATGATTTTTAAATCTAATTGTTGCATTTTTTATGGTGCCCTTAAAACTGTGGAATAGGGACACAAATAGTCCAATGTCAAATATCCAATACACCTAAAATATGCGTAAATATCGTTTTATTATTCCATATTTTTATGGGTACTACTGTAGATAATTTGCCAGCTTCAGAGTTTCGATAAACTATTTCTCACGATCTGAAACCAACGTGCAGAAATCACAATTTGAAAAATAGTGTTTGATTGCCTGGTTTAACCTACCTAATGGCGTTAAGATTGACGCTGTGGCCGCTCTTTATCAAAATGGCTGCCTCGTCTTCACTCGGTAAAAATCTGCGAAATCAGTCTAGGATAAAATTGTAGCGCGGCAGCTGCGCACTGTAATCAGGTCTAGTTAACCCTTCCAATGGCGGGGCTGGCAGAAAACATTAACAGCAGTGTAATTTAGTTGTCTGCCTCAAACTAAGTCATTAGGTGGAAAATCTAGAGCTATTCCGGCACCATTCAGTCTTCTCCTTAGGCCATAGGGGTCTCTCAATTATATGGGTAACCAATACAAACACAATGTTTAGGTGCACATTATGCAATAAAAGTCGATACATAATTTATAACATATTTTTAATAATGTTTTAATTTTTTGAAATAGTATAATCCACCCCCATGTTGGCTCTATCAAACCCCTGAAAGGTCGGGAGTAAAGGGTCCTCACATATGCCTCTTACCGTAATCACTTGAACCCAGACATTTCAATTTTGAATTATGTCAAGAGAATCATTGATATCCTGACCCTGGTTAGTCCCCCCTACCTCCCCATCTTACCCCCCTTTCTCTGGTTCGTTGAATAGAAAAGCATTTTTAGGATGGTGTGATTATTTGGTTTGAAGCCTCCAGCTGCGAATATACCTCGTTACAACCTTTTCAAACCATCCTATGCCATCTTTCATTCTCTTTATACTGGATACTTTACACACATATATATATATATAATGTTTATAATTGGAGATTTCCTTTCATTTCACAGATTGAGAACTAGGTAGATTATACTCAACGAGTTCATGAACTGGGTAGAATACACTCAAGAAGTTTATGAACTAGGTAGAATACACACAAGGAGTTCATGAACCTGGTAGAATACACTCAATGAGTTCATGAACTAGGTAGAATACACACAAGGAGTTCATGAATAAGGTAGAATACATACAAGGAGTTCATGAACTAGGTAGAATACACTCAAGGAGTCCATGAACTAGGTACCGTAGACTACACTTGAGGATTTCATGAACTAGGTTGAATCTACTCAAGGAGTTCATTTAATAGGTAGAATCTACTCAAGGAGTTCATGAACTAGGTAAAATCTACTTAAGGAGTTCATGATCTAAGTAAAATCTACTTAAGGAATTCATGAACTAGGTAGAATCTACTAAAGGAGTTCATGAACTAGGTAGAATACACTCAAGGAGTTCATGAACTAGGTAGAATACACTCAAGGAGTTCATGAACTAGGTAGAATACACTCAAGGAGTCCATGAATTAGGTAGAATCTACTCTGAAACTTCATGAACATGAGTATATTTAGAGTTTAAAAGAGGGTGAAGTAATTTGAAACATTTTAACTATTACAAACTAACTAATCTTCAGCAATGTTAGATAGATAGTTTCTTAAAATACTTTAACAAGTCCTAAGGGAAGAGTGAAGGAAGGTTGAAGGGTTGGAGAGGGGAGGGGGGAGGGAGGGTATCTGGTTAAATAAGACAGACTGAAGTCATTTAAGGGAGGGGGGGGGGAGTCTAGTAATGTATTGTAATCTTAGTTCATTTTCTCCACGTTATACAAGACCAAAGTATCCTGAGTCCTAGTGTTAGTAGTGCTTAAAAACCTGTCTTTTACTCAGGGTTCTTCTAACATACAAGTACTCAGGGTTCTTCTAACATACAAGGATTAGGAAAGAAATGGAAAGGGTTGAAAAGTATAAAACTACAAAGATAACTTTAAATGGTAATGAAATATGGCATGTATGATAAGTATAAATATGACAAATATTAGGATAAGTATATAAATGAGAAGATGATAGAAGTATATATATATTCCAGGATGTTAGAATAAGTGTAAAAGAATGGCAGGATGAAAGGATAAGTATATAAATGACAGGATGGTAGGATAAGTATATAAATGGCAGGATGGTAGAATAAGTATATAAATGACAGGATGGTAGGATAAGTTTATAAATGACAGGATGGTAGGATAAGTATATAAATTACAGGATGGTAGGATAAGTATATAAATTACAGGATGGTAGAATAAGTATATAAATGACAGGATGGTAGGATAAGTATATAAATGCAAGGATGGTAGGATAGGTATATAAATGGCAGGATGGTAGAATAAGTATATAAATGACAGGATGGTAGGAGAAGTATATAAATTACAGGATGGTAGAATAAGTATATAAATTACAGGATGGTAGGATAAGTATATAAATGGCAGGATGGTAGAATAAGTATATAAATGGCAGGATGGTAGGATAAGTATATTATTGAAAGGATGGTAGGATAAGTATATAAATTACGGGTAAAGATAAGAATATTAACGAAAGGATGGAAGGATAAGCATATAAATGACAGGATGGTAGGATAAGTATATAAATGGCAGGATGGTAGGATAAGTATATAAATTACAGGTAAAGATAGGTATATTAATGAAAGGATGGTAGGATAAGCATATTAATGAAAGGATGGTAGGATAAGTATATTGATGAAAGAATGGTAGGATAAGTATATAAATTACAGGATGGTAGGATAAGTATATCAATAAAAGGATGGTAGGATAAGTATATAAATGGCAGGATGGTAGGATAAGTATATTAATGAAAGGATGGTAGGATAAGCATATAAATGGCAGGATGGTAGGATAAGTATAAAAATTACAGGATGGTAGGATAAGTATATAAATTACAGGTAAAGATAAGTATATTAATGAAAGGATGGTAGGATAAGCATATTAATGAAAGGATGGTAGGATAAGTATATTGATGAAAGAATGGTAGGATAAGTATATAAATTACAGGATGGTAGGATAAGTATATCAATGAAAGAATTACAGGTAAAGATAAGTATATTAATGAAAGGATGGTAGGATAAGCATATTAATGAAAGGATGGTAGGATAAGTATATTGATGAAAGAATGGTAGGATAAGTATATAAAATACAGGATGGTAGGATAAGTATATCAATAAAAGGATGGTAGGATAAGTATATAAATGGCAGGATGGTAGGATAAGTATATAAGTGGCAGGATGGTAGGATAAGTATATAAATTACAGGATGGTAGGATAAGTATATTAATTAAAGGATGGTAAGATAAGTAAATTAATGAAAAGATGGTAGGATAAGTATATTAATGAAAGGATGGCAGGATAAGTATATAAATGGCAGGATGGTAGGATAAGTATATTAATGAAAGGATGGCAGGATAAGTATATAAATTACAGGATGGTAGGATAAGTA